>NW_023501106.1:0-266926 GCF_014066305.1 Letharia columbiana | reverse complement strand
CAGTGTTGGCGACAGAAGAAAATACGATAAATTGAAAGTGCAGTGGGGTGCAGGTCTATCAGGCTAGCGTCAACACGAAGACCAATCTTATCACACTTTACCAAGTTCGGTTTACTAATGTGTATCTGTGTCTTGCAGTCTCAACTGGTAACAGTTCCCGCATTTGACCTGTACTCCCTATCTGGACTGCAGTCCGATGGACCTTCTCGACTTGCACGGACGCACGCCAAAATGCGAAAGGAGGAACCTGCAAAAAGGTGGGGGGAACAACGGCATGATTCCACTACTATAACCATTCCACTTCTTCGGCAGGTCATCGATTTGGTCTGGTTTTTCTATATTTGCCTTGCCGGAGCGGCTTCCGGCCTGGGTATGCAGGAGAACCTTACAATTAACAGGGGTCCAATCCGCAAATTGCAACAACTGAGATTAGGACCAGATTTACCCCCAGTTTCTGGTTTTTTAGGTTTTGAAATAATTCAAGGGAAAAAAAAAAAGGGGGGTGGGGGGAGGCTTTTCCTCACCTAAAACCTTATTTTTTTCTCCACATATGTGCCCTTGCTTGGGCATTTGGGAAAAAGGGGTTGTTAAAACTTTTTAAATTGGGGGGGTAAAAATGGGGACCCCCGGGCTTGGCAAGGTCTGGCTCCAGACTACTACGCCCAAATAGGAAGGTGAAAGGCACAGCGCTAACCGCGAGCCCTTTAGCCGCTCCAGGTTGACCGCGAGAAATAGCATACTTTATGTCTCGGGACCCCAGATTTTGAATTTGGAGCTGCCCATGATGGCAAAGCTAAAAGCAAACAGGGATGGAAAACCTCATGGTCCCTCTCACATGGATCAGATGTGGTGCGTGCTACCTTGGAGGGATGACTACTGCTATATGAATCGTAGCCAATCATACCAGCCTACCAGCAAAGATATCAGCCGCCGAAGAGAAATCTTCTCGCCACTAGACTCGTACAAGGGGGCCAACGGAGCATGTACCAAAGCACCTAGATTGCCCTAGGGATGCACCGGCCTTGGATGATCCCAAATGCGGGAACACGTCATAAGGACTAGTTGCAATACGTTCCCTGATATGTCGTGCAGCATGGCCACTTGGACCAATCTATGCCTTCAAATCCGGGGTAGATATGGGGAAGCGGTTACTCTAGAAAATTGTTGCGATACTCAGAGGCCAAGAATTCTTGCTCCCCTGAACGACTGCATTCTGCTCTAATTTCGCTGGTGCCACGAGCCTGACAGCGGAGATTGAGCTCAGCTAATACCGGAGCTTCACAGTCATTTGTAGAAGCTTGAAAATGGCGCGTGTTGGCATCACCAGGTCTTTTCAGCAAGAGTGCTATAAGAAGCGTGATGTCCACCTTCAATCTCAGCCTCCAGCCCTCACAGACTCCTTCCTTTGGGAATCATGTTCTCTCATTGTTATGCCCTGCCCTTTGCGGCGCTCGTCTGTGTCTCCTATGCCGCATCAACCTTCTCACCTGCTCGTCCTCCAGCCATTCCTTTAGCAGTGAAATCTCCCTATGTCAACTGCTGGCAGCAAGCGGGGAGTGATGTCGAAATGGGAGGTCCTGGTAATGGTGGTTATCTTGCAGGGTAAGCGCAGTTTTCGGAGGAATCTCTTCCCACTTGATACCGCATATTGAGCTGCAAGGCCTATTATCGTGTTGAAACTTTCACTTAGCCGTCTGGAATTGTCTTATAATCCGTATTCTACCTCTAAGAATTTCTGCTGATTCGGAAATTTGCAGGGAATGGCCAACATTTTGGGCGTGAGTAAGCCTAGTCTTAGGACTGAGCTTGCGGCTAACACTCTGTGCAGAGGCCAAATACTGGGATGGACGGGACTGATACGTGTCGACAACATATCCTATACGTGGATGGGCGCCCCAGCGCCATTACCCACAGTTGTGAATCAAACCTCTTTTGAGTACACCTCGACAAGGAGTAGTTTCGTTATGGACGTTGCCGGCGTCGTAGAGATGAACGTTACGTTCCTCTCATCCATCACTCCCACAGATCTGATGCGGCAGTCATTAATATTCTCCTACGTTGATGTCTCAGTGACTGCCACTGACGGAGCTACCCATGATGTACAGCTGTACACGGACATCACGGCCGGTAAGCCTTTAGGCTCACCGTTTTTGGTGCTCGCTTTGCTGACCATGCTGCTTGATAGAATGGGTCTCTGGCGATAGAACGGCTATTGCTGAGTGGGAGTATGGCGTTACGTCAAATGACAGCTCTACAACAAGAAAACGCAATTTCTTCGATTCATTTGCACCATTGTTGGACCGCAGAGAGTACACCGACGTGACCAGTTCGACGAAGGCTACGGCGACAGGGGGCATTGCCTACCATAAAATTTACAGACAAACACAACTACTTTGGTCCGAGACCGATGACCAGACGGATTACGGCAATTGGTATTGGGCAACAGACAATGTCGAAGGCTTGACTTTTCAGTCGGGCGCGGATACTGACGTTCGCTCAGCCTTCACCACTTCAGGCGCTCTTGCAAACACAAACGATACCAATTTTCGTGCAATCAATGATGATTATCCCACCTTCGCGTTCGCAGTGGATCTGGGCACCGTTGGTGCAACCACTGTTAGCACTATCTTCTCTCTTGGCTTGACCCAGGAGCAGGCAGTTCAGTTCGATGGAGCGAGCGGTAACGTGAGCGTGCCATCCTTGTGGACAAGCTACTTTTCAACTGAGCTCGATGCGGTAAGTCAAGTTGTCTATTCATGACGAATTAGCACTGAACTTTACTTTAGCTGGCCTTTTTCCACACTGATTTTGCTACTGCCTCTGGCCTGGCAACTACCTTTGATAACCAAGTCTCAGATGATGGGATGGCTGCCGGCGGTGCTGACTTTGTGACGATTGCTTCACTCACAGCCCGGCAAGCCTTTGGTGGGACTCAGTTGTGTGGAACGACAGCTGCACCATATCTTTTCCTTAAGGAGATCAGTTCAGACGGGAATGTCCAGACAGTTGGTAGGCAATTCTTCCTCATTCATGCTGTCTTATGGGTCGTCACACATGTCTCGCGACTCAGTACTCCTCCCGAAAGAGTGATGCTGACTGGGAAATCATCAAGATGTCTGCTTCCCCTTTCATCCCATTTTGATCTACACCAATCCGACACTACTCAAGTACCTCTTGGATCCGCTTTTCATCAACCAAGAGGCTGGTCAATATCCTAATATGTATTCAATGCACGACCTTGGTTCCAGCTATCCTAACGCAACTGGTCATGTTGCTGGAAATGACGAGAAGCAACCCCTGGAGGAGTGCGGGAACATGCTCATCATGACTCTGGCGTACGCTCAGAGGGCCAACGATACCGCATATCTTAGCCAGCATTATCCTATACTTGACCAGTGGACTCAGTATCTCATCGAGGAAGCCTTGATTCCGGCCGATCAGATCTCAACGGACGACTTTGCCGGAGCACTTGCGTACGTTTTTCCATTTCACATGAAATATACGACTGATACTGATTTGATGTTTCCAAAGGAACCAAACAAATCTGGCGCTCAAGGGCATCATAGGTATTGAAGCCATGGCTGTGATTGCGAACTTGACTGGCAACACAATCACGGGATCGAATTACACATCAATAGCACATGATTATATCACGCAATGGCAGGTTCTAGGTATCGCCCATGATGCAGATCCTCCGCACACGACCCTTGCTTATGGGATGAACGATACACATGGTATGCAGGATCCTAATTTTTAAGTCGATCAATGCATAAGCTAAAGCTGCCTAAAGGGTTGCTGTACAACCTCTTTGGCGACAGGGAGCTCGGTCTGAACCTCGTTCCTCAATCCGTCTACGATATGCAGAGCGCTTTTTACCCCACCGTGGAGGAAGAGTACGGTGTGCCGCTGGACACACGACATGACTACACGAAAGGTTGGTCAGATTTCCCACGTAAATCTACTCCGCTAACTGCGACTGATAGTTGATTGGGAGATGCTTGTGGCTGCAATCGCCTCAACGAATACATCGCAGATGATTTTCAGCGATATTGCTAATTGGATCAACGAGACGCCGACTAATAGGGCTTTTACTGATCTGTATAACGCAACCGGCGGAGAGTGAGTCGTCTTCTGTTGTTTCGATGGTCTAAATGCTGACAATGTTTAATAGTTATGGACTCATTCCTAATCTCACATTCACTGCTCGTCCTGTAGTTGGTGGTGCATTTGGCCTATTGGCACTTCCCAAATAGCTCCTGTTTCAAGTGGAAAAAAAATTCTTGTCAACACAATTGTTTACTTCCTTGTACGTAATTCCATAGCGATCTTAATCATGCATTCCATTGGATAATCGAGCATCCTTCCGTATCGCTCCACTCTAAAATACCTTACCGCCAGTGGATTAATGGAAGCACGTCTTCACCGACGGAAGTAGCGATCGAACCATTGTGGTTAGGATCCTCTCTTGACAGTCCGACTTGATGAGGAAAGAGCCTTTGCGCTCGCTTCCATTCTCCAGCTTGGAAAGCTCATTTGTCCAGCTTCCAACTCCTCTTCTGTACTCTCATCGTCAACAAAATATTCCATACAAGATATCTCAGACACAGAAACATTGCTAGTATTTGTATTGAATCAGGATCACACCACAGCACCCACTAACCAGAGCAATGCCTCCTCTCGACCTTCTAGACAGCGTCACGAGCGGCCACATGACGAACCCAAGCCCGGAGCGCGGACCCGCAACCAACTCACTCGATGGTCCAAGGGACGGCTACCCAGCATCTCGCGTCTCCCATGCATACGACCTTCCATACCGAGAACCTCCACAAAATGCAACACCATTCAACAACAGCTACCCTCCTCTTCCCCCTCCTCCTCCTCCTCCCCCTCCTCCTCCTCCTCCTCCTCGTCCCTCACCACCCGCCTACCGTGCTACGCCTCCCCAACAACGTCGCACACGCTTTCCCCGGACTCTCGCTCACCGCACCTGGACAGCCCTCCTCCACTGGCTCCGCCTCGTCCATCTCGACATCCTTTTCATGCTCATCGCCCTCGCCATCACGCATATCATCATGAGGTTCTCGCACGTGGTTTTCCGCTGGAACCAGCGCTACTTCCCCATGACGTGGGATCCGGTGTCTGGACACTGGTATGGACCGGCCGAGCTCAGCTATCCGCACTCGCCGTTTATACTCGGTATAGTGTTTACCGGGGTGCTGATACCGGTGGTGGGGGTGCTGGTGATTGTGGGCATGCAGACGTGGGTGATGAGTTTTTGGGATACGAATGCGGCTTTGTTCGGGCTGTTCAAAGGGTTGGTTATGATGTGAGTTTTTGAGGTCTGAGCTGGGTAGCTGATACGATTGTTCTTCTCCTCTATCCTGTTCCTGTGTCTCTCTCGCGGGGCTGCATGAGCATGGCTAGAAAGAACTATTTTGCATACTGACATTGTGGTCAGGACTCTCATCCAAATCTTCCTCAAACAATGGATTGGTAAGAGCAATTGCTGGTATTTTTGTGTGTCATGGTCTGCAAGCTGACCCAAATCAGGTGGATTCCGCCCTTACTTCATCACAGTCTGCAACCCAGTCTTACTGCCTCCAAATATGACCGACCGGTTCCCATTCCGCAGATTCGTAACACCGGATTGCTGCAAACCCGAATCCCTAAAACACTTACAGGTGTCGGCAATGCAGTCGTTCCCTAGTGGCCACACTTCGGAGTCGTTCTTTGTGGGGACATTTCTGGCTCTCTACCTGAACGCGAAGCTGAAGGCTTTCTCGGATTACCATACTAGCTTCTGGAAATGGCTTGCTGTGATGTTACCCCTCTTTGGATCGTGTCTTATCGCTGGGACCTTGGTTGTTGACAGGAATCATCATGTCCACGATATCCTCCTGTCCATTCCTTGGGGCGTCCTGGTTGCTTTTCTCGCTTACCGCAGCCATTATGCCTCCATCTTCGACTACCGCACGAATCACCTTCCACTTCCCTGGTCGGGCACCCGCAAAAGTCTTCGCCGCACAATCCCAGCACCAGAGACCAAGCGCGGTGACAACCTAGCAGCAGTTACATGGCCCAGGAAGCCCATTGAGCACAGCTTTGACGGCGAACGAGGACAAGCCACAGGACTTGGCCTAGACGGAGCGGCAGATCGGCTGAGGGGCCCAAGGAACATCAACAGAGGCAGGCTGAGGCAGAACATCTTTCCGCAGCCCACGCCGTCCATGCGGAATCGCAGTGGTGCTATCGTTCCGGATGGCCAGGGGCAATTCGAGCTGAGGGACGTTGTGGACGTGGATCGTATGGAGCCAGATCTGGGTGCTGCTGGGCCGTCGACTGCTCGTGCCACTGGACGCCAGGTGGATTTGGAAGGGCAACGGCAGAGGAGACGGACGTTGGAGAGTGCTGAGGAGCTGGGTTGATGAGGTGCCTGGCAGAAGTGATGTCGCAAGTTTGGGAGCTAGGAGTATACGGTTCATCTTTGGGCATTATGGTTCTTGGGTTTCATGGTCTGTGATTCGGGTTTGATTCTGGCTCGTGGTGAGCAAAGCTTTGAATTAATTCAAGAAGAGAACCTTCTGTATGCCAGCATAAGCAGGGGCTTTGCAGATTGTTTTAATTACTGCATCAAACGTGTGCTTAAAGGCCAACTGCTAAGACAGACTACCTCCTCTGCCTCTTTGAGCTCTTATTGCTGACGTGGCTTATGACGCTCGCACTACGTTTCCGTAGCCCTTCGCCCCTGGTGGTAGGAGCCGCGCTTGCTGGCGAAGAAGCTCCGTCGTCCTCGACCTCCTCATTCGCATCCGCATTGTCATCATTATTGTCCGCGTCCACCTCCGCTTCTGCTTCTGCCTCATCCGGCATCTCCTCATCTTCATCGTCCTCTCCCTCCTCCTCCTCCTCGTCGTCGTCTTGGTCCCCGGCGAAGTTCTCATCGACTTCAGCGTCTTCCTCTTCGTCCTTGTTGCTTCCTTTGGCACTGACCTCTTCATCGCTGTCCTCCTTCTCTTCTTCCTTCCCCTCGGCATTTTCGTCGTCTTCGTCGTCGTCTTCGTCATCATCCTCGGCCTCGTCGTCATCCTCGGCTTCAGCTTTCCTCCTACGTTCAGCCTGCTCATCAATCTCTTTCGTGTCCTCATCCTCCTCCTCATTCTCCACCGTTTGACTAGGCTCCTCTTCCTTGACCTCCTCACCCCGATCCTTAGCTTCTTGCTGCTCCTTCTGCGCCTGCCACACTTTGATCTCCCCGTCCAATTTCTCACTCAATTTCCTCACTTCGAGCAAAGTCTTGATGCTCTCAATCAGTTTCTCATACTCCGTAACCACCTTGGCCGTCGGCATGGTCAACCGTTGCGGTATTTTCAACTCTGTCAACGCTGCACCTATCCTGCTAGTTTGAACACCAGATTTCGCTTGACCGGCTTTAGTGATGCGCTCGTGCCGGAATTGCACGCCGCCTGTAAGACGCTCGTTGGGGTGGCTGACGCCATATTTCTGCTCCTCACGGGCGCTGAGCTGGCGTGGTCCTCCTTGTCCAAATGAAAAGCGTTTGTCTAAACCACCGCCTATTGAATGGCGTTGACCTCTATCCATACCGGACGGTCCGCCTGGGAAGTCGCCTTCTGCCCCCATGGCTGAGCGGCGTTTCTCTTTCTTCTCGAGCTCTTTGTTTTTGTTTTGGGTGAGGAGGTTCTGCATTAGTTGTGTGAGACCTTGGCTGGATTGATACATGGCCGTGCTATGGGTTTGCGGTGCGCCTGGCGGGGTTCCGAGGCGATCGTAGAGGGCTTTGCGTTCGTTGAATAGTTTTTCTTGGTTGAGGACGATTCTTGAGAGCTCTTTGAGCAGCATCTCTTCCTCGTACTTTTCCTCGTCTGTTCGGTTCATGAGCTGTTCGGCGTACATCTTCCGTTTTTTCTCTTGATTAGGGTCGTATTTCGTCATCTTCTCGTGAGCGTCGAATTCGGATGATGACATGCTCGATAGAGGGTTATGTAGAACCATAGTTTTCGCTGCGACGTCGTAGTATCGGGCTTTCATATCTTCCTGAGTTCTTGGCTTAGCCTGTAGCGTAACGGCCATGGAGTCGTCGTTCTCTTTGGGCTGTTCCTTGGGCTGATATTCATATCTATCCGTGATCACGATCCACCGAAGATCGAAGTCCGTAGCTAAGTCGATCAAGTAGTCTGTCTCTTCCTTGCTCCAATCGTCATTCTTCAAATGTGTCTCGTATTGCTCATCCGTGTACTGAGGCTTGTCGACCTTCACATTGAACTTTGCCCAGTGTGAATCCGATAGCGTAGTTGCTGCCTTTTCGTCCTGCTCCATCTCTGATGCGGCATTCGAATCTGCTGGCGTAACAGGCAATGCAGCTGCATTAGAAACGTCGCCCTTCCGCCTCCAATGTCGAAGTATAAGACCATCTTTCCGAGCCGAGTTTCCAAAAGGTGTCTCTTCCCAGGGACGAGGCTTGAATGGCAGCTTTGGCTTCTCCTTGAATTTGGGGGCGACGATTGATATTGGTGGTGCTCCTTCATATTTGAGATCGAGGACTTCTCTGCTCATTCCAGCTACGAAAGTCAGCACTGCGTTCAATTAGCTGGGAAGCGACAACACTTACTTGGACCTCTGACCTTTGGTTTCTGCACTTTTGGTGTTGCCGGCTTGGGTGGGCCTGCGCTGGGCAGCCCCAGCACATCGCGCGCATCTGAGCCCATCATCTTGACGCCTATGGGCTCTTGGAGCGGACCCGATCAGAATGAAACAACCTCAATAGCTTTCCATAGATTTATATTCATCACCAGGTCCTCAAAGCTACAGATTTAGAGCGAAAGTGATTGTGTTGATGCATTGGTGAATCTCCGCCAGGGAAGCCTGCGGCGGAGGACCCCTGCCCAAAAATATTCGCGGCTTCAACTTCTCTCGTAAAAGGAGTCTTGTGTTCAATCCCGTTCACTTTTTTGACACCAACCATGCAGACTGCACAGCGAGGGCCATTGAGTCTGGTGCCCTCTCTACTTCTAGTCCTTGTGTTCAATCTCATACTACCAACACAAGCCCTCTACTTCTACCTGGACGGTGCCTCCGCAAGCCCAAAATGCTTCTACGAAGAGCTCCCTAAGGACACTCTGGTCGTCGGTAAGCACCATTTCTCCTGTATCATCCATTCTCCTTGCTAACCCATGGAACACTAGGCCACTACAGCGCCCTCGAGTCTCAAAATAACGTCTTCACCACGAACCCCGACCTCTCCATCACCGTCACCGTCGACGAAGTCTTCGACAACGACCACCGCGTCGTCAACACCAAAGGATCCCACACCGGCAAGTTCACCTTCAGCGCCGCCGACGCTGGCGAGCACCGCATCTGCTTCACGCCCACCGGGGCCTCGCAGGGTGGGTGGTTGAGCCAGGGACAGGGCCATGGACAGGTGAGGTTGACGCTGGATCTGGCGATTGGGGAGACGAGCGCGATCGAGAGCACGGATAAGGGGAAGTTGAGTGAGATTGCGCAGAAGGTTAGGGATTTGAATGGGAGGCTGCAGGACATCAGGCGGGAGCAGGTTTTCCAGAGGGTGAGTGGCAGTTTCGAGGGTGCTAGAACCGGTGAGAGGGAGTGCTAATGCGGTTGATGTAGGAACGAGAAGCGGAGTTCAGAGATCAATCAGAATCTACGAATGCGAGGGTAGTGAGGTGGACTCTACTACAACTGATCGTCTTGGGCGTCACTTGTGCTTGGCAGCTATCGCACCTTCGCGCCTTCTTCATCAAGCAGAAACTCACATGAAGTTGCCAGAAAGTCTTTCGGAGCGCTTCTGGTGGTGGGCAATATATATTTTGCCGGAAGGTTCTTGCATTGCAACAGACCTGTTGTCCGTGGTAGGCCGTATCAGGAAGCCTCTCTTCCATTGCATCCACACCAGATCTCACGGTGCAGGGAGAAGCGCATTTGATTTCGTACATTATTTACGCGATCATTGAAGCTACTGGCGCTACTGATAAAGCCATGTCTCTTATACCTACTAGAAGTATGACCAACTGCTCTGCCGGAACTGACAAAAGCATGCTCAAGCAAATAGGGTATATCGTATAAAGCAAGTCCAGCAACATCTCATACGCTTCCAACCATCTGATGCAACGTAATGTATACCAGGGCCAAATATACTCAGCAGTAACTAGTTCTTCTGTCCCCCCCACATGAAATGTAACATCATTCGTCTGCAATTCGTCGACATCCATGTCATCTCCGTCAATTTGCTCCAGTCGTTGCATACCCGCTCGTGACTCTCGGCCACGGCTGAAGAGCACACTGCTTGGTCGTGTAACCAAGGATCGTTTGCTGGCAATTGCATGAGCCCAGGGTCTCTTTGCTTCGTCCTCGCCCGTCCCTTCAGGAAATTTTCCTTTGCTAAGGTCAAAGATGCTCATACCTTTCCTCTTGCTCGCATTCCGGCTAGGCTTCGCAACCACGGCGTTCGTACTCTCAAGCGAAAGGAGAGCTCGATCATCCTCTGTGGCTAGATGACTGATCCCAGCTGCTAGTCCTCCCGCATCCTTTGAAGAAATTGAGTCTGTCTTCAATTTCTTCGTTACTGGTGCCACTTGTGAGCGGAAGTCTTTCGTGGCTCCCTTCCTTTTCACGCTTGTGCTTCCTTCCGAGGCTCTCCTTTTAGGAGATTGGGCCTCTGAGGAAGCATCCTCGCTTTGGCCCTCGAAGCTAAACTCTAAGATGGATGGACTCCGTTGCAGCGCACCGGCGGCCGTCTTATTTCCATTCATTGGTGGCTGAGGTTCGAGGCGAATCCGTGGTGTTGAGTAGCCGACAGGACTACTCGAGAAATACTCCGTATCGGAATGCTGAGCTAGCCCCGAGATCATGTTAGAGAACCTGGATGTAGATTTAGGCACAGTCAAGTGCTGATCAGACCGCCCAGGAGGACTGTCCACCTGTTCCACGGCTGGCACCGGTGCACGCACGGCCTTGCCTTTGTGCTTGCGTCTGCTGAAGTCGAAGTCAAAGCCAGAATAGTCCTCAGGGGATAGATGGCCGTCTTCGTCATCGGCTTCTGAGAAAGGATTATCCGATTCAGAGTGTTGACTTCTGGATCTCATGCTCTCATAGACTGGTAACGGCTTGCGTGGAATATTACCATCGCCCGTCAGTTTTCGTATCTTAGGATTGCTTAGGTTTTCGCCTTCAGCAATGCGTCGGTCGAGCCTTCCTCGGGTCAACTCTTCTTGCGATTCATACTGCGGAGGAGGCTCCCAGCCACCACTGGAGCTCCTCTCAATAGATTCCATTCTCCTCGAATTGAAGGGCTTGTCGTTGCTACTGCTGCTGCTACTCAGTCGTTCCTTGATTGCACGAGTGGCTTTGACGAATGCCTTCTTGCCCTTTTCTAGAGGGGACAGCTTGGCCGATTCGGCGGCGTAAATGGCGGCCTTTTGCTTAGTCTGTGTCTCCTGAGCGGCGGCTTGTTGCATGAGATTTGAGATTTTTTTGCTAAAATTCGTAGCATCTGCAGTACTTGGCTGAGTACCGAATGTGCTTTGGCTAGTATGACTGGTGGCAGGTCTGCTAGGAGACGGACCTGCGGGGCTCGACTCTGGCTCTACCATTATTGGAGAAGAGATCTTGGGTTTGGTGGCTACCTTGCCAGGGTCGGAGGCCTTCATGTTGGTTGTCTTTTTGGCGAGAGGTGGTCTATTCTGCCAGTGTAGTCTCTGCTCAGCAAAAGGGTCTCTTGGGATTGGCGGAAGTGGCTTGTCCGAATCGTCTGGGACTGTCTTTGTAGATCTGCTGGATTTTGGACGAAGGATGTCCGTCGTGCTCATTGCGGCAAGACTATGTAGTGAGGGAAGACGGACCGGCTCGTGGGGTACGGTGCTTAGAAGTTCATTCCCAGCAAGCTCATCAATGCTGCTTTCGTCATCTTGCGCCCGGCTGCGTGATCTCTGCATCTTCGACTTCGCCCTTTCGAGGCGTGTGTAGGCTGACAAACGGAGATGGATTAGATCTGCATATTTGTACGTTTTGGGATGTACTCACTCGAGCGCTGCTGCTGCTTAGTCTCTTTCTCTGGCTTGTCATCTTGGAAGACGGTGAAGGAGGAAAGTAGGCTTTTCTTTCTCTTGCCGTATGTTGCCATTGAAGCTTTGTGGAGCTTAAGGTGGACAGTCACTTCAATAAAGTTGTAACCCAAGTTGGTAAAATTGAACTATCGCTAATGCTTGGAACTGCAGTATTGAGGTCACATAGTCAAAAGGAGGAGGGGATTTTTCATATGAGATTCAGTAGATAGCAATGACCAGAGTGCCTTCCCTTGCAAATGCTGTGATGCACATTGTATATATTTGAGGGAATGCTGCTTCTCTATCGGAAATTTAAGTTGAACATAATGAAGGTCCGGATCCGTACCCACCTAATCTTGACTGTTTGCTTGCTTTTAAGTTGACATATCTCTGTCGCCTTTTTGGCGTTTGTCTAACAGGATTGAAGGCGCAACAGCACAAATACAAGCAAACTACGAAATAGAATCATCCCAAAGGATCCAGAGCTTGATGGTGGACTTTTCAATTCCTCGCAATTCTCCACTCCGCTCGATAGCCCAATAATGAACCCCGGCCCTCCATACCAAAAAGCCGGGGTCTCGAGACGGAGCTCGAAAAGTGATGGTCTTCAAAGCATACTGTCATGAAGGGAGCCTTTTATTAGACGACAGAGTTGATCACCGAAATGTAGTATCATTGGATGAATTCGCCGTCTCTCGTTTAGTCTTTCAATGATATAGACAGCGATTAAAAACATTGGGTGTCGGAAAGGTGAAAGATGCTGGATGAGTGGAAAAGAAGCCGGCGATCATCAGTCTACTTTACGCGAGGATCGAAGGAGCTTTCTCCGGCCGGAGCGGCCAATCAGAGTTAGCTTATTCTAAACATCCCCTGAAGGATGACGATTTTGAAAGCGACGAAGCCTCGTCCGCAAGTATAGATAATCAATTGTATGCTTACTGCCCATCCAAATCACTCGCCAGACATAAAATCTTGCACATCCACATCTAGTTTCCTAGGCCATTTACCACATCTTCACATTTCTGCCATTGTCCAAGTGTGCATCTGAGTCGATGTAGTTACAGTCGCCACTATTTCCGTCCTGTACGCCCTACGGAAGCGCCTCTGTCAGCATTGAAAGGCGGCCTGAGGAGACGATTTTGTACATCTATCCAACAGCTTCCTTAGAATACAACCAACACAATGTCGTTCTCTTCGCTGGTCTCAGACCTGGCGTTTCGGGACAGCAATCCCAACGACCAAGCTTCACGCGCCTCGAGACCGTCCGCAAGATCAACCGCAGGTTCATACGCCAAATCGTACGCAAGTACGGCGGCAACGAGCGTCAGCATTTCGGGCGACATCTCGAGTCAACTCCATGGAGGTTATAGCCATCCGCTCACACGGTCCTGGCAGGCCGAGAGACAATTAACGAAGGTACTAGGGCATTTTGCCTTGTGTACCACGCTTTGCTAATATGTCCAGTCAATGCTCATCTACCCCCTCTTCATATCCGACCAAGCTGAAGAAGAGACCCTCATTCCCTCCCTTCCCAACCAACATCGCCGCGGCATCAACAAACTCATCCCTCACCTCGAGCCTCTTGTACGGAAAGGCCTCCGTTCCGTAATTCTCTTCGGTGTCCCTATCGCGCCAAACGTTAAAGATGCCCTCGGTACCGCAGCGGACGACCCTCAGGGTCCAGTCATTCAATCCATCCGTCTCCTCCGCGCCCGCTTTCCCACTCTCTTCATCGTCACCGACGTCTGCCTCTGCGAGTACACTTCCCACGGCCACTGCGGTATCCTGCGCGAGGACGGTAGTCTCAACAACAGCCTCTCCGTCGACCGCATAAGCGATGTGGCTATGGCGTACGCAGAAGCAGGCGCCCATTGTGTGGCACCATCAGACATGAACGACGGTCGTATCCGGGCTATAAAGCTCAAGCTCATCGAGGCCGGCATAGCGCACAAAGTTGTCCTCATGTCCTACTCTGCCAAGTTTTCCGGCTGTCTCTACGGTCCTTTCCGAGACGCAGCGGGTTCCTGCCCTTCCTTTGGCGACCGCAAATGCTATCAATTACCGCCGGGCGGTCGAGGTCTGGCTCGGCGGGCGATACATCGCGATATCCAAGAAGGTGCTGATATCATTATGGTGAAGCCTGCGAGTTCGTATCTCGACATCATTAGCGACGCAAAGGAGATAGGAAAGGACATGCCGATCGCGGCGTATCAGGTTAGTGGGGAATTTGCTATGATTCACGCAGCGGCAGCTGCAGGGGTGTTTGATATCAAAACAATGGCATTTGAAAGTACGGAGGGCATATTGAGGGCAGGGGCAACCATTGTGGTGTCTTATTTTACGCCGCAATTCTTGGATTGGCTGTCTAGTTGATAGGAACGATGCACGTTTGAGCATTTTCACAAAAACCAGGTATTGACCTGCACGCTGAGCGTTCGGGCTTTACATTTTATGCGCAGAACTGATGAGCTATGTAGCGATATTTATTGCCATACGAGTATCTAAAATGTACTGATTGATGCGCTACTGCTGCTTTCGTCTGACGTGTTTGGGGATCTGCGTCTTTCCAGTCTCATATTCATGTGACCACACGTGATGAGTCTCCAGCTAATCACGTAATCAGAGGACCGTCTCCAAAGACTAACGCACAAATGCGACAGCATCTCTCTCCGAGTAGCCCCGAAAATATCCGAAGGTAGGACACATCGAGCCATTCGGTGTATATTGTGAAGGACAGACTCTCACAGAAAGCCCACTCTACCTGCCAGTAGACGCTCCACGACCGGATCTGCGCCACCGATGAAAGGAGGGCTTTGGAGGCTTTCCAACCTCCAGGTTGCCATCCTGAATCGCAGTCTCGCTGATGTCGACCGCTAGTGCACAGGTAAGTTCGGAAGGAAAGAGGTGCTGCTATTCTCAGGACGTACCACCGGATCCAGTATGTGGCTTTCCCGGCAGAGACACTATGGTCCCAGAGCAATCCTTCTCTCCCTCGGCGTGTTCGTGAAATGCACACAGATCCTTTTTGAAGGGAGCATCATTCAGGTTCATACCCTTAGTTTGAGCGTTGTTACCAGACTTCGCCAGTTCCATAGCCACATCAAACAGGAATTCTGGGCACTCGAGGAAAGTTTCTGTTGCTTTACCTGCCACCCAGATCCAGAGTGTGGGTTTGGCGGTAAACATAGCCGCGAGAAGTCTGCGTAAGGGAGAGCCGGCTGTTGTGTTCGCATAGGCATGTGCGATACATCCGACGACGACCACTGGAGATGAATAGTTGGACGCTATGACGTCGATAGCCTTATTCCGCAGTAGAGGCATATCATACTTATCGCCGAAGATAAAGGCATCGGCGAGCTGATCTGGGCCGCAGGCAGCATCCTTGCCGCCCACTGTCTGCGTGAGCTCATTAGTATAGAGCCAGGTGTGCATGATCTCAAAGTTTCGAGATGATTCCTTGGGAAGCACGACGACGCCATTCACTGCCTCGCTGAAGGATCCATTGAATGCTGCGTTGAAGTACTTCGAATACTTGCTGATTAGCCCTTTGTGGACCCCGAAGCGTACTTTGTACGGACCGACATCCACGTGCACGTATTCTTTGAAAAGTGACCTATATTACACCAGAGTCAGATATGAAATGTGTATGCAAGACGTTTCCATGGTAGCGTAGACCGTACCGTATAGGAGAAGTCTGTGCCTGGGATTGTGATTGCGCTGTTGGGTCTCCCTTGCTCTCGAAAGTAGCCTGCGGTGAGGACTTCGCAGCTTCTTCCTCTCCTGCACCTTTCTTCTCCTTCTCAAGCAGTGGTGTACTCGCGATACTCATAGGACTCGAAGCCAAGCAATCCTCTGGTATCTGGTCGCCAAATATCGAAGTATGGGTAGACAAAGGCTTGACTTGAGAGCTCGTTGGTCTGGAGAAGTCGTCGCTCCCATCAGACATGGAAGGTTTGCAGTCGAGAGCCATGGTAGCGGTGACAGGTATCTGTTTGGGTAACGATGTGATGATTCGAGGGGACTCGGATGGAGGTGTAGGCTTCAGCCTTTTATCTCCCCCAAATGGTGTCGCAAAGTCTTGTCACCTATTCAAGGAGAACAGCGAAGACTTATTGTGTTTACAAACATTGACCTGATTAACTCAAACGTGAGGGATGGAAGGTTTGGAAAGGGGAAGCAAATTATTGCAGATGTTTATGACATTTGATGTGTGTGACTTCTTAACGCTGACCAGATCTCACTCTGCAAAGGCAAGGAATCCTCCTCATTTAGTGAGTAGCAAGATCTCAAAGTCCCTGGTTGTATCACATTGAAGCGTGCCTGTGGCCGACTATCTGGGTTACCAGTACTACTGTGGATAGGACAGTTGAACAACAGGGGCTTAGAGTGGCAGGCAAGGTGCCAGAACAAGTGGCAGTCGGAATGGTACTAATGCTCAACATTTGACAAGAGCAGCAGCAACAAGGAGGTTTCTGTGACGTACAGCGCTCCTTCTCGAGCGCATTTGATCTCGAACGACACAATATTCTGGACTGGTGCCCTAAAGTCGTCGTGAAAACAAGAGGTTTTCAGACATGGTCTCAGAATGCGACTTTTGTTGACAGCTTGCTTGCATGGTTACTGAATACTGAGACAGCCTCAGTCTCTGGCTCTTCACCAGCCAATTGTAACTTGCTTCGCATCAGTGTACGATGTGTTCAGGACACATTGTTTCTTCTAACAATCAGGAGGTACGTGAATTCGCAGTGCCAAGCAATCCAGAGGGTTTTGCATACACTAAATTGAGCGACTTTCAGGTAGGCAAAATCGCCGGGTATGAACTGGCAACTGCTGCTATCTTCGATTGACCTCTCTATGGACTCTGTTTAAAGTAAGAGATCAGTCTTATGGAAAGGACTCCAAGATATAACCGCGCAAGGAGGTATTGGATTCGACTTCTCAGACTGCAAATGCCAAACATGAAGATCCTGAAATGCCCGTTGTGCACGTCATGCCATTGTTGACGTAGTTGCGACGGACACAATTCCTTAAAGTATTTATTGTGACACTGAGACATTGTTTTTCCCTTTCACTTTTCCAATCAGAAGACTTCAAAGACTCATATCTCTCCAAATCTAGATATAGAAATTCTATAATTCATCATGGACTCAGTGAAGAATGCTGCCAAAGCGGCCACAGGCCAGGACTCCCAGTTCACCTCTGGTAAGACGTCTATCACCACACAAAGCCTTGCAGCATACATTAACCCTCTTAACCAGGCCATCAAGTCCCCATTCAGGATATGAGCCAGCCAAGCCAGCAGAGTGACATGAAAGGACCCGATCCCGTAAATACGGAAGTACCCACCGAAGATGGCGGCTACCAGACTTATCGCGCAGCCGGCAAGCTGAAGGGCAAGAAAGCCATCATCACAGGTGGAGACTCTGGCATCGGACGGGCCATTGCCATCCTTTACGCTATGGAAGGTGCGGATAGCATGATCGCCTATCTACCCGACGAACAAAAGGATGCCGAAGAGACCAAGGAAGAGGTGGAGAAGCACGGAGGGAAATGCTATCTGTTCCCCACAGACCTCACCAAGAGGGAGAACTGCGCAGAGCTCGTTAAGAAGGCCGTCTCGGAAATGGGCACCATCAACATTCTCGTGAACAATGCGGCATATCAGAATATGATCTCTTCCATCAGTGAGCTTTCAGAGCAAGTCTTCCCGCCATCCTCTGCAGAACGACGTCCATGCTAACGCAACCCACAGAGAGCAGTGGCTGAAGGCCTTCGACACCAACATCCACCCCTACTTCTACCTCTCCAAGTATGCCCTCGAGCACATGAAGAGCGGCGACACCGTGTGCAACTGCGCTTCGGTCAACGCATACATCGGACGCCCTGACTTGCTCGACTACACCTCCACCAAAGGCGCCATTGTATCCTTCACACGTGGACTGCATAACCAACAGATCGCTCACGGTATCCGTGTCAATGCTGTCTGCCCTGGGCCCGTCTGGACTCCACTGATCCCCTCAACCATGACGAAAGAGGCACAGGATCAACTCAGCGCGACACCCATGGGTCGCCCAGCACAGCCGTCGGAGATTGCAACCTGCTTTGTCTTTTTGGCCAGCCAGGACAGCAGTATGATTTCCGGGCAGAGTTTGCATCCTAACGGCGGCGTCGTGGTCAACGGCTAAGCGATCTGTGGCTGGAGATGGAAAGCAGAGCAGCGTTGTGAGGCGTATCTGATGAGCAATACAAGTAGATATGGTACACACAAAAAGCGCGTTGAAATGGACTTGCAAATCGTTCCTCATGCTACTGATAATGCTGACCTTTGATGATATGCATGAATTTTCACTTGGCTACAGCATCACACCCGTCTCTACGCATCTGGTTCACCTCCTGACGGTGGAGAGTTTTGATATCTTATGAAAGCTTGAGCTAGAGCAAGAGCTATCGGCCCTCCCATCTCTTAAAGGCACATCCTGAATGGAGTAGCTAGAATAAAATGCTGTGCTGGCGCCAACGCCTTGCTCGACGCCTGCAATTCCTGTCTGGTACTACGGTCTGAAGCACATTTCTAACAAAATGGCCTGACCTCTGCGCCTCGCACCAGAGGATGCGCCAATGGGTATGAAAGTAATTTTCCGAGCCATTTTTGGTATTGATGAAAGCCAGAGGGGCCGAAAGCGAGCCTCCGGTCCGGGCTTCGAGGAAAAGGAAACATGAACATGAAAGCACGGAGGGTGACGGAGTCTTCGTCCGCTTATGATCCATTGTCCGTCAAAAATCTCAGTCGTCTTTCGGTATTAGAGAAACATCAAGATGGTCAAGGCTAGCGTTCCACTTGGGTCTCGAAGACAGTGCATGATAGATTTGAGACACCACACACAACAGTCCGCGAGATCGGAGATCACTGGCCGTCAGCGTTCCCGTCGTAAATGCCTCGGCTCACTTTGGCAGGATTGCCTGCTACTACTGTGAATCTTGGGACATCCTATTTCTTCGTCAGTCTCTAATTGCGTGCTATGTGTCAGTAGTAGGTTCTGTCTCACCTGATGTAGTAAACTTCCGGCGCCAACAGTGCTGCTCTTACCAACCCTCACGCCAGCCAGGATGGTCACATTGCTTCCAATCCAGCAATCCTCCTCAATCACTATGTTTCTACCCAAGGCTGCCCCACCGCTCCCATTGCGCCTCCTCGGATCAATAGGATAGGTAGCACACACAAGCTTCACATTAGGACTAAAGATGCATCTCGCTCCAATGGTGACCGAGCAAGTATCAGAGATGCGACAATCAGCACCAATGAGCACGTCATCGCCCACGGTGATATTGTAACCGTAGTCGCAGTTGAAAGGCGCCTCTACAACAACACGCTCACCCACGCTACCGAAAGGCAGTTCCATCTGCGGAGGCGGGACTTCGCCGTTGGTACCAGGTGGCTCCGGGGTTGGGCGCAAGCTGATGATTTGACGGAAGAGGCGACAGCGCTCTTCGGGGCTGGCACCATGGGAGGGATTGGTAGCGTTATTGAAACGCCAGATGGCGGCAATGCAGCGCTCGCGGTCCTCGGTGAGGGCAGGGGTCAACGGTAAGTAGTACAGCCCCTTCAGCATCTTCTCTCGCTCGGTGTATTGCTCGTTTCGACGTGATGGAGATGGACGTATAGCGGCTGAGTGTGTTGTAGCTGCTTGTGCAATGGCTTGCACGTTGTTTTGGTTAGGTGGAGTGTTATTGTGATTCGGTGGGTGAGGTGCTTGGGAGTATTGCGATGCAGAGGAGTTGGTCCGATGCACAGAAGCTGGCGGATGCATTGAACTCTGCTCTTGGGGATCTGGCATCTCGTATACGGAACCACGGTGGCCATTCTGATCATATTTGGACATAGATGGAGGATGGCTTGGGTATGGTCGTGGAGCTTTGGCCCATGCAGACTTCTGTGGGTCCGGAGGACTTTGCCTCCCATAGACCTGGTCACGATCATTGTCAACATCGATTGGTTTGACTCGATCACCGTCGTACGATCTTTGCATATGCTGAGGCGGCGGGCCTGAGTACTCCGGGCTGGTCTCCTGGTAGCGAGTGGTAGGTGGGTATGGAGCACGAGAAGGAGTCCCCTGGGGCGGGTAGCCGTTCTTTGATTGGAGAGGAATGGGTTGTTTGGCGTTGGTTGGTTTCTGCCACGTATTTCGCATGCTGTATCCTTCGCAGACAAATCCTCCGCGCAAGCAGTTATTACCTATCACTTGTGAGTAAAAAGGTCTCAACGTGAGCAATGATCCGAGAACTGAGCTTACATTCAGGATGTTGTTCATCACACTTCTTCTTTCTCCGTCTACAGGTCATGCATCCTGTTTTGGTACGATTGCTGAAAACTCTCTTTCTACGCTTGCGATCTAGGTCTGCAGAGCTACGGCTTGCACCGTAATCCCCGTATTGTCCGTGCTCATCATCGTCTTCTGGAGTTCCATAAGTGTCACGAGGAGGCATTGAATCGTAGCTTCGATTGTGTTGTCGCAGGGAATCAGCCATCTGTTGGTCTGAATAGTATGGTCTGGGTTGACCTGGAGCAATAGAAGGGTCGACAGGATGATCGTAGTCATTCCTCACATGCTGGTGTCGCTCCGGTCGCGGGTAAATATCAGGAGGGCTTTCTCGCATCTGCGGCGGTCCGTGGTACGCATCTGGAGGGGGCGGCGGATACGTTTCTGGGGGTGGAGGATATGTTTGGCGAGGGCTGTAGGCTGGCCGCTCCCGTGGAGCGCCGTTGTCCATGCTGTGCATGCGCTGACCGCCAGGACTGGGAGGAGGACCATGCATAGGGTACACGGTTTGGTGGTCGTACTCAGGATGGCGTGGGTGCTCTTCATCAAAGGATCGCTTTCGTTTTTGCACCTGGGGACTCATGATCCCATTAGGTTGCTGATTACTCGGAGTCCTGGAATGATTTGGGTATTGCGCTCTTGCTCCGCTGGAGGCCTCAGTTCGTTGTGAAGCCGTTGAGGGTGGGCGGTCCAACGGGTGAGCATACACTGGACCTGGTGCTGGGCCTTGAGAATGTGTCGGAGCTTGAGGTTGAGCGGCAGCTGGAGCTGGTGACAGCCGTCTCTCTTGTCGCGGTGGCTCCGGTCCATTTGCTGGTCGATCCTGGCGTGGTAGAGCCGGAGACTGCGGAGGTTCATGCTGATTGTTTGGAAGAATTGGACGGTGAGTGGTGACTTCTGGGGCCTCCTTCTGAGGCTCATGGTCTGGCTTGGGCTTTGCTGGAGGAACCGGAGAGGTGCCGCCATTGACAGCAGTAAACGATGATCTAGGCTCAGCCAAGTGATCATTCTCGTGAGATCCCTGCCCCTCGCCGGCGCTGGCCTGGTTGGAAGTAATTGCTGCCATGATTCACCTCACACCCGCGAGTTTGTCGCTTACTGCGTGTGGTAGGCGCGAGATTTCTTTCTTTTAACCTGCCAGCGCGGTGAGCAGGTATCGCGCCTTTAGACAAAATATGATCTACATAAAGCAAGGCAGATTAAGATACTCACTTCGAGTACGCCTTTGCTCAAGGTGTTTGAAGGCCGCGTGCGCGCGCTTGATGATGCGTCTACTGAGGACTGAGTCGAGGTGGATTGAGAGCCCCAATCCACAGAATTCAAAAGATGAGCTGGACGGGCAGCTTGGAGACACGTGAAGCCGTCACCAAGGTGCGATCGTGTTGGATGGAAGGAGTGAAAGAGAGGGGAGGGAGGGTTAGGAACACCGATCCGCCCTCGGTGCGCTAATGAGCCTGGCGTGAATTGTCGCGCGGTGTTAAGCTCCTATAAATTTAATTTTTCACACTTTCTTCACTCATCATTTCCTTTTTGAGAACTGCGAACCTTCTCAATTTTCACTGTATGAGGCAAAGAGACCCAGCGGCTTGGTTCAGCAGGATTGCAGCCGGAGTTGGGATGGAACGTTGAGTTTGGGAGGGCGGCTGTGCTTTAACGCAGTGAGCGATTGTGGAGCGGGGGAATTACTAGTTCGATTGCTAGGGGAAGATGCCGATCACGATGATTGGGTTTCAAGTTTCGAGGCTGCAGCCAAAAATAAGAAAAGACACACCACCCGCTCCTGATTGGATTCACCACCACCTCCCTCTTCAATGCTTTCACGGGCGCTTACACCTCATCAGCAGGATCCTACGCAAATACTATGGCCAAGAAGGTCACCCTATTTAACAAATACCTTTAGCGTGGCCATTATGCAGGCAGCAGGAGTCAGCTCGGCGGCAAGATGGCCAGCAGTCAGCACTCAGCACCAAGTTGCTTTGACCACTCGGCACGGGGCTAAAAATTTAGCGCTTCCTGAAGCTCGTAAAGTTTAAATTGACGAGGATCTGACGGCGCGATTGCATTGGTCACATGGAAGCCGCCGAGGCAACTCATGCACCCTCCTCGATCGGTGGAGAGTGAGGCCCACCATCATCTTTGCAAGACGACTGCAACCGAAAGCTTGGCAGGCCGACTTCATCCTGACTTATACCGCAGTGCCAGAGACTTATTTTGGCAGCGCCGAGACCCAATCAGCGTCGGCAAAGTGTTGGCCAACAAAGCTGACACCTTTATGGATCGGGTCTCACCATCTACGTCCAATTTGGTGGGCATCGGCGGGAGCCGTGGCACAGTCTTAGTCTCACAATGATCCAGCTTACGCCACTATGCACAAAGAAACACACTTGAGACTTGAGACCTTGAGACAGCCCCGCAATCTTGCAAGGTCGACGCCGCGCGTGTTTGCCGTGTTTGCCTCGGTCATCTTCAAGCCTCGCTGACCGACAACCCTGCAAAATCAAATGAAGAATCCAACAGTCTATGCCGATTTGCTGCTGACGACGGAGACAATAATAAATGGTGACGGGTAGGCGTGATAAGTGATGGCTATGCTCATCATCAGTGGTGATGATAGGACGGGACCAGCGGACCATAAGAGGAGAAACATGAGGAGAAAGTGTTATCCGGACTACAAGTATCGACCAACCAAAATCCTGCGATCACGGCTCGTCCCCTCGGTAGTAAATTGAAATTCTGCAGATGAGGTCAGGAGGAGAAAGGACAGCCCAATTACAGGTATGAAACGGGACGTACATCTAGCCCCTTGTTGCTGTCATCATGCAGTAATCAGGCCAACCATTTCATGCAAGCTGGGGATTGCAGGAGCGGCGCTTGCCATTTACCGCCTAAAGTAAACCTTAAAATCACTTGGCACGCTAAGGACATTGAACTCATGGCGGCGCCTCTAAGCGCTCCTTGTAACACCTTCGTCGACGTCTCTTAATGATAGCTCCAGCATCGCATCTCAACGTCTTACTGAGAGTAGGGAATGATGGGGAGTATGAAACACGAGGTGATAACATCTCGAAGCGCGCTTGAAGCAAGAACCTTCATGGCTGTTCGGAAGTCAACGGGCGGCCACTTCTCGTTTCGAGCCTGAATCCTATTCCATCATTTTTATGTCTCGCAACAATGTTCGCAGGACGTCCAACCGCAACCGCGGGATAGTAAACATAGAATTGCGCAGTCAGCTTTCCGCTGTGTCGTACCCCACCGCTTTTCTGATACGTCGCATGATAGATTCAGAAGATAAAGCATGATTGATTGTTTTCGAGGCCATTGAGATGGATTAGAAGGATGGAGACTGACTATACCGGTTTTTCGTGCGGACGACAAAGGGTTCAAAAGCTCGAGGCCATGTCAAAATTTTTACATCACATCCCAGCAGACCTGGGTAGTCGCCGCAGCATCTTTTGAGCTAATATACAAGGCCGCAGATACAGCTTGGAAATAACTGACGTTACTTGCATAATATACAATCCCTGACAATCATGCCTCAAGCTAGTCAAATTCCTTTCACTCCACGCCTTCTGTTTCTTCTAGACCTCTCAAAAATGCATCAACTTCTTTCGGCTCTGTAATCCCCCAGACTCCACCTCCTCTGATCGTATCCTGTCCCCTCATCCCCACCTCCTTGCCTACTAGATTCCGTCCGACCTTTCCCGGTCCAATGCCCACCCAACGCCTCACTCCCTCCTCTTGGTCGAGCCACCGTATACTGTCCCACCACCGGACAGTCTCCACACACTGCCTCGACAGCAGTTCCTTCAACTGACTGACACTGTTGAAGGGTCTAGCGCTCACGTTGCTGACGCATGGGAATAATGCCTGCTCGAAACCGATGTCTGTCTCGTCCAATAGGTTCCGCATCATCTTCGCCGCTGGCGCCATGATTTGAGAATGAAAAGGCGAGTCAGTCGCGAGCCTGACAGCCCTTGGATCGTGACCCCCGAATTGCCTCAAGTTCACCAAAAGCGCGTGGATCTTCTCAATGCTCCCGCTTAAAACGATCTGGTTTTTACTGTTGATGTTGGCAATGACCACCTGTTCGATCGGCGGCGTGTGGCTCGCTGAATCGGCCCTGCCGCCCTCACCGACCCCATGGCCTAGAAAATCGTGTATGGCTTCGATCAGACTCGACAGCCGGTCAGGTTCGCATACCAGTGCGACCATGCCATACTCCCCGCCCTCGGTATTAGTGGCATCCCTACTGCATCTGGCCATGGCATCCGCCCTTCTGGTCACCATTCTCAAAGCATCCTCATATTTCAAATGCCGACTACTAACCAGCGCTGCAAACTCCCCAAGACTATGCCCCAAACACACATCCACTCTTTTCCCGGTATCGAAGCCGAACTCTTGCTCAAGGACTCGTAGTATCATTATTGAGGTAGCCATGATGGCGGGTTGAGCGTTTGGGGTGGCGGTGAGGGTGGAATTGGGCCCCTCTGCGATGATTTTGGAGAGCGGCGTGGAGAGGATGTGGTCCATTTCTTCGAGGAATGGACTGCAGGTTCGTGGGAAGGTGGCGACCCACGGAGTGGCCATTCCGATGCGCTGTACACCTTGGCCTGAGCAAGGAGCGGTTAGTGGTAGGATTTGGTGGAAGACACGGGGGATAATACCTGGGAAGAAGAGGGCAGTCTTGGGGCGAGTTGATGCGATTGTGGAATTCCATCTTGTGCAACTTGATTTGCACAGTGATACTATTATTCTATGTCGAATGCGAAGGGCGTTGTGTAGGCGTGGGGGACAACAGCTGCCCAGCCTATCCAGGCGGAATGTATGGATCAACTGCTTCATTTCGTAGGAGTACTGCACCAAGCCGAAAGGGCAAATTTGCTCCCTGCGCGTCAGCCACCATGTTGGTGTAGATGTCAAAATGGTGCCATATTCGTTTATTTTGAAGGGGTTGTCGTGAACGCGGGGAACTGTATTCCGGAGTCGTCAGAGTCTTGGCGTTGATTCTACGGCCGCTTCATGAGCCTGATAGGTGCGAGATTGCACGGGACGCGGCTGTAGAAAGCTTTCTCTAGAATTCAATGCCACGATATTTGGCATTTGCTTATGCACATCGCTAAACCTGCCAGATGACGCCAAACAAGCCCCCTTGAAACGAATGCATCCTTGTAGAAGCTATACTGTCGGAAAGGAGGTTCTCAATGCACTACTCATGATCCTCACTTTCGATACCACATGCGTGTAATCCCTGATGAAATGCAATGAGTTAGCGTTAACTGTTCAATGAACAAATCTTCGAGCATTGAAAGCATATTGGGGGAACAATGCTCGTTTGACGTTTCAAGGTCCAAAATATGAGATGAAGATAAATCCCGAAACCGGAAATACTTACTTGTATGTCTCATCTTCTTCTGTAATTGGAAGATGCCGTACATCAATGCTTCGCTTGTTGGCGGGCATCCAGGGACGTAGATATCTACGGGCACAATTCGGTCACATCCTCTTGTAACACTGTAGCTGTAGTGATAATATCCCCCACCATTCGCGCAAGAACCCATACTGATCACCCATCTTGGATCCGGCATCTGATCATATACTTGACGTAGGGCAGGAGCCATCTTGTTGGTGAGGGTGCCAGCAACGATCATAACATCTGATTGTCGAGGCGAGGCACGGAATATTATACCTAGGCGATCTTGGTCGTAACGTGGTGTCGAAAGATGCATCATCTCTATAGCGCAGCAAGCGAGGCCGAATGTCATAGGCCACAGGGAGCCTTGGCGGGCCCAATTGGCAATTTGATCCATAGTTGTTCTGGAAAATGGAGACGGTTAGCAATGCCTTCAAACATTGTGACAAAGCGTGAGTGAACGAGACGTACAAGGCATATTGCATAGCACCCTCTTTCTTTTCTTGACTCGGCAGGGGAACTTCTCTTCGAGGCTTGCCAGTAACGCTGAGCGGCGGACCTTGTGCATCGCGTGATGGTGTGACCTCTGTAGTAGCAGACTTCGACGCTGTTGACGAAATAGTTGCTGATGGAGCTGCTCGCAGAGGAAGGAAGACAGATGCTGGTTTGGCTGTGAAGAAGCATAGGTCAGTCGCACGTGGCAATCATGAAGGCTTGCGCAGAGCATACCTCGTAGAGCCATAGAGGCCGCCAATCTAGCATTGGAAAGCATGATGAAGGTGGGCAATGGCAGACGTGCTGCTAAGGAATAGATGAATGTATTGAGGTGTGGGGCAAAACTATTATTGAACAGGATCGAGAATGGTGATGTCGGATGGGCGCTAGCGTGACCAGCTAAATCGCTTTAGTGAACGCCGTAGATCTTTCTGTTTCTCTTTCACTTTCTCTTTCTCTGCGATTACAATCCTTTCATCGTCCTGCTCGGATATGTCTTTGTTGTAGTCGAGGTAGTCAAATCTGCCAGTCTGTTGCATCAAACCGAGGAGAGATTCGCCGAAAAGGCTCTCCTCTTCGTCTTCGGGGTGGCGCTCCTCTCCTTGGCTGTTAGACTCTGAAGCTCGTGGGGATGACAACCAGCGTTTCAAGTCAGGCATTGATGTCTTTACCTTGAAATTGGTCTTAACAGATTGCCAAGCGGTCTGAACCTTGGAATTGGGCGAAGTTGAGCTTGAGGGTCCATTCGTGTCTGTTGAGTTCGTCGCTCGGGTTCCCTCGTCAGACGCGCCTGAGAAGCTCATGGCTCTTGTGAATGCCCTGGCGCTGGAGAGGCGAGTTTTAAACTCTTTGATATGTCTGAAATCTGATAATAATGATATCAAGAGAAGATTCAGTACTGGATTCTCAATTATGGTTGAAAAAGCGGCCTAGGTTGTACCTGCCAAATCTCGTACCACTCCTGACGCTTTCCCTTCCCTATGTATTAGTTTCGGTCAAAGCCTGCCAAAAAGCACACCTCCCACCATGCAACCATTCACTAATTTTAAGACACTGCGCAATCCGCCTCTTCAACTCCACCGTTGATAGGAACCAGCCCTTCTCCTTCTACTTGAGTGTGCTTTACCTATCCTCACACGTTAGAACCTGGAGTTTCTTCTTCCATTCATCCACGGGACCGCATTCACTATCCATCAAGATAAGAAGCCTCTCTAGCATTTCATGTATCCATGACAGCTTAGCTCTGCTCGTCATCACTCTACGCTTGGCTAGTCGACACTTGATTGTCAAGCGTCCGATTTAAGAAACAGAATTTGCTTCATCTAAACACGAACACAGTACCCTGGATTGGCCGTCACGAACTTGCTTAGTGTCGCTTGCAGCAGCGATGGAGAAATATGGACGGCTTTCGGCACTTTCACTTGCAGCACTTGAAAGTGCCGAAGCCGAGAAATATCGTTGGTCAATGAGCAAAGGGAATGCACACATCAGTTCTGAGTTCTTCATGCATTCCTGAATTCTAGAAACGTGCTCGACCCAATAAAGTCATCGTTCAGGCGTACCGATGATGCAGAGGCGGGGCGACTGAGGTACTGGTACGATGAGGTAGGGTCTGGTGATTTCTCACGGCGTCAATTCCGCATGGAAGACGTTGATAACCGAAGGTTTGATTTACGGTGATGAGCGAAGACCGAATTTCGACTGTCTCGGCCCATTCCACGTTGCTGTTGCCGCCGCATTCCAAAGATACCCCCCAAGCTGGATATAAAAGCAGCACTCCGCCAAGTCTCCCTTCAATTCTGCCATCAGATCCTGCCTCACTCTCGAGCTTGAAAACTTCGCAAGTTCGCCTAAGAACTTCGATTACCGTTCTAAAATTCACCCATAGACCAAGCCATACCTTCCGCAAACCTGGTCCTTTTCAACCAAAGCAATCATGATGCCCTTTAAAATCATCGTGGCTGGTGCCATGATGTTCTTCTCTCTGGTTCTTGCGTTACCTGAGCCAATGCCAGTGGCTGTTTCTGAGGCCGTGCCTGCTGTTCTTCCTGAGGCGGCACCTGTGGCAGTGCGCGAAGCGAAAGAGTAAGAGCTCCGCTTTTCCGCCAGCATTGCTACTGTTCGTGTGCTAATCAACACCAGGCTCGTGAGTCCTCTCCAAGCTTGCACCCCTGCTGGAGGTAGGTTATCCGTTCTACATATTATCTCTACATCACCATCTTCCGCCGTGCTCCCGATGGTTTCTGATGTTGTCCTCTCTAGCGTCGTGCAAAGTAGCTACCCTCTCTTGTTGTTTGGGATATACTTGTGTGACTACGGGGGCTCTTTCAGGGACGTGCCAGCTTCTGATAAATCTGGCGGTGACGACGACCACCAAAGCGACGGCAAAGGCGACAGCGATAGTGAAAGTGGCGTAGAGGCTAGGGAATACAAACAGTTCTGGCGTTGCATTCTGTTGCCTGAGATAGTTAAAGGGCTTCTCTGTGTTGTTATGCGAGGATAGATCGTTTCTCAAGAATTCGATGCGTGAAGGAGGGTCTCCTTGCAAGTCAATAGAAGAAGCAATGAAAAAGAATTAAGGCGGTTATACCTCTAACCTAGCCATAGTAATAAAGCCCAGAATTGTGCCCCTACCCTATTTAGCACTATAGCGCCCCAAACCTAACATCTCCAAACCATTTGCTTTTCTTAGTCTCCAGTGGCCACCATGACGACTCCATCAATAGCCTGCATAGGCATAATAGGCAAACACGTACCTCTCCCACTCCCCTTCATTTCACCATCATCCAGCAATTGACAACCTCTACAGGATAACCCTCTCCACATCGCCCTCTTTCCCCCTCACACCAGCGCGCCGTCCGCGCACCTCGAATTCTCCTTCCTCCTCAACGCCTCCCTCGATATCTTCGATGCTTGTGCTCGAGACCGGAATCGCATCGATCAGGACCTCGGTATGCTGCAAGCAATTGACGAGCGATTGAGTATCTGGGGCTGGGAAACAGGGACGGGAACGAGATTTGCGGTTGTGGTTGATGCGTGGGGAAGAGGGGGGAATAGGGGGTTGAGGGGGGTGTCGGATGGGGATTTGAGGGGCGTGAGTTGCTACCCTTTGTCTCTGTCGAGAGAATGGGAAGGGAGGGGGGGTCGGTGGGGCTAGAAATGCTGATTTGTGGGGTATTCTAGGCTTTTAAGGCGCTGCAAACAGCGTATGTACGGCTGTTGCAGAACCCGTTTTACGTGCCGGATGAACATACGCCTATGGCTGTTGCTAGTGGGAGAGGGAAAGGAGGGGAGATCACGAGTAAGAGGTTTATTGAGGAGGTAGAGAGGATTGGCGAGATCTGGAAGCCGGGCATGAGTGTAGTGTGAAGAGCTCGATGGGGCATATGGTCTTGAGCTAAGGATGTGACCGATGTGTATGCTGGAGGCGCCGATGTGCTGCATTGAGACGAGACGAAGCAAGGCGCTCTCAGTTCGACAGTTCATGAGGAAGACTATGGAAGCACGAGGTTATTGGGCTGCCTCTTGTGACCAGGAACCACCACCATCAGAAGTTTCACTGAGAGCTGAGGCCTAAATCCTGTCTACTGAAGCAAAGGCTTTATTCGAACGGCTTTTGACGGAAAGTTATCAGTCAAATCAGATCTGAAGAGGGGTGATTCGTTCAATTCACCACACGTCGGCTCAGACTTGTCCCTCGACGAAGGAATCTCAATTCAAATAAAAATTCTCAGAAACTATTAGGGAATTATAGGATCTCCAAGAAGAGCATTCCAAAGGCCTCTCTCCTATTCACCAATATGCAAATCACAATCCAAATGCTCGATGGGTCCATCACACCCTTCAAAGCCAGATCATCCATCACCATCGCCAGCCTCAAAGCCAAATTCGAGCCGTGGCAGCCCATGAAAGGAAGGGCCTTACTGCATCATGATGTGCAGCTAGACGACCGTGCTATTCTCGGTTCTGTTCCTGGCGTAAAGGATGGCACTATCCTCAGAGTTGATGAGCAGGTGTCACAGGTGAAAGACAAAGCTACTGGCAAGAAGAGACTAATGAGCGGTCCTGTGAGGTCGGCAGTAGATGAAGATGTGGTGGAATCGATTGAGCAATCTGGTGGTGATGATGAGGAGACACCGAGTGAGGACGGAAGGCGAATATCTAGCAGCAAACGAAGACGACCGTTGCGGACCCCGGCGGGAACAGTGGAGGATTTCATCGATGATGGTAACATTGCGAACTCTCCACCGGGAAAGGCACTAGTACTAGACGATATGAGTGACGACACTGTACACACGGCAGACACAAACCTGAGTGACCGTGCAAAGGCGCTACATATCGCCAAGAAGGAGAAAAGAAAAAACACAGCCCGCGAACCAACTGATATGTTGGCTTCCAAAGCTCAAAATATAGGCCATCGGCTGCACGCCTTGAACACCTTTGCCCCGCCCCCAGAGAACCCTGTCCAGAATCATACCGCCAGCGCTCATGTGCCTAAGACGACAGAGGCCATCTCATCTCGTCAGGATGTCATGGAAGACGACGATGCGACTTTCCTAGCTGGCATCAACGCCGCTGCTGCCGCGACGCAGAGACTGCCACTACACTCCGATGCGGGACGTGAGGAAGATGTCTCGGTTCATCGATGTGACGCTTGTGGACGCGCGTGTCGTTGTGGTGGGGATCGATCGGCTACATCGAACAGCGTGGTGCCGGTGGAGGAAACAGACCGAGGACGAGAAGCTGCTTCCACGAATAGCAACCTTCACGGCCATCTGATAGCAAGAAGAAACCCCGCGAGCCAGCACGCCGAGTCGAGCTGGACCGGAATGTGATGATGGCTTATGATGCCGCTGGTGCTTATGACCGTGATGTCCGGGCATTGGAATCCCTGCGGGCGCCGTGGGCTCTGTGGGCGGGCTCTGATGCTTTGCAGAGGCTGGAAGTCAATCCCTTACAGTACAATCTGGATGTAGCTATGGGTAGAGCAGAGGCTGGGTTTTGATAGAGCGCATCGAAGGTGCTCGATTGTCTAGTTGCGTTCGGACGTATCTCCGGATGCAAATTTTGATGGCTTGTGGACCGAGTGTTGGAGGATGGGTAGAGAGACAGAGATAAATAGGTAGCTACAATGGCGACTGTTCTCTCTAGCCAAGGGAGGAGCCTGTCATTACTTCTCAAGCCTGCAGCAGCATTTTTGACTTTCGTAGCAAGGATAGGACTCAATCTGGGGTTGAGGACTGAGCTCTTAGTTGGTCTAGGTATCAGGACATACTTTACCCAGAATGGCACATTTCTCGCATGAACTAGACGGGACATCGACTTGCGTAGCTGGTATCGTCATAGGGGCCTACTCATCGTCGCTTATTCCTCCTCTCTGTCTCCGAGACCTCTGGCTTGCCTCTCTCCTCCAGTCCTTCAACCCCTTTTCCCCACGCCCCAGCCTTCTTCCCCCATTTGATAAGGCCCCATGCATGCTCCCAGCCAAATTTCGGAGGAGCCTCTTGACTCGTACGAAAAGGACTAGCGCCATGTCTGAACACTTCTTCTTGGTTGATTCCCTCCTCAGCTTGAAGGGCACCTTGGGCAGAGGTGACATTAGCCAAATCGTCCATGGCTCCCTCCCAGCGCCTGGCGTCCTTCCCCAAAGGCCTCCACCACCCTTCTTCGTCCCTCGCCCACCATCTCTTTCCACACATCTCCCACAAACGGCTCCGAGCTCGCTTGTACGCGAACCTCTCATCCTCACCTGTGAATGTCCCAGTACGGGCGAAGTCGGGAGACTGCCGGCCAATCTCGTTTCCTGCACCTGGAGCACCATCGCTTGGTCCGTGACTTCGGCCGGCGCCGTAGACTGGACCGAAGTCGCTGTCTTCGTCTGCTAGAATGGAGCGGGATGATGAGGCTTGAGATTGTGGGAAAGGGAGGGGGGTTGTGGAATACGACGGTGGGGAAGCCGAGGAAATATAGGAAGAGGTGTTGGGGCGGAAGGGGGAGGTCTGGTCTTGGAAGATTTCACTGAAGGTTTCGGGGTAGATTTCATCATCGCCAGATGCGGTGCTTACGCCGTCTTCGGGGAGTTGTTTGATCTCGGGAAAGAAGATGTCGTCTGGGCCTGCCTCTGCGCTGATGAGTATTTTACAGCGGGCTTCATAAAGTGCGTCGAGGAGGGTTATGAGACGGCGCGCTTCATTCTTTTGGAGAAAATTAAGAATGGGAACATCGGTGAGGATTAAAGTATGGAATGTTGAGGCGAGCGTGATGTAGTCTGCTGGGCCAAGATTTGTGCTGCAGAGCTCGTCGAAGGTCCATTTGGTGACTCCAGAGAGGTGTCGACGAACCAGAAGATTGCGGCCGTAGACTCGTAGAGTGGTGTCCTTCCAGGGTATGGCAAGGTCATCATTTGGTAGTACCGCAGGACTTTGAATTGCATGGAGCTCCAAGGCCTTCCAAGCGCTGTCCAGCGTCACAAGCTCCTCATGAGATACTGTTGTTGACGGTCTTACGAAGTAATGCTTGGGTGCAGTTACTTTAGAATCTTTTTTGTTTAAAAACACCTCTTTACTTGTTTCCCTGACATGTAGGCTCTGTTCGTATCCCAGACCCCAGTTTCCAGGGGCCATAGGCTCAAGACCTTCAAAGCCTTCGGCATTAGATTTTAGGCTGGCCTCGTCTAACATTGTATCAGTAGAGGTTTCTTCTTCAGCTTCACGTCTTCTCCAGTCCTTGCCACCTTCCATATCCCATGTCTCACATCTTGCCCGTAGAACTTCTAAGAATGCAGCAAAATCACCCTTTCCGGCAAACATATTCTCGCTCCTCCCGCCTTGGTTCCTGGATCCCAATAGACCCGATCTGTTCTCCAAGAGGCCTAGCCGTGAAGACGGTGGTGCGACGAACTCCATGCCTGATGCATTGGCCAATTCTTCTGGCATACGATTGCTTGTCGCAATTAGAACTCCGCCAAGATGAAAGAAAGAAGTAAGGAGATTGGATAGGATCTTTGAAGCGGCACGATCCGGCAATTGAAATTCATCCAGAAAGAGTATTGGAGAAGTAGAGATCATGTCCCTTGCAAGCCATAATAGAGAATGTTCTTCATCTTGGCTTCCGCTTCTCGGCATAGCCGATGACTCAGTATGCCTTTCCTTACGCAGTTGTTCTAGCCTTGCAAATGTCTCGAGCATGAAGGTGTTGAAATGCCACCGTCTCTTCTTGCGGTTGGGTAAGCAGTCGGCTAGTAGGTCTACAAGCAGACTCTTCCCTGTTCCTACCTCTCCGTATAGAAGTAGACCCTGAGGTGATTGCAACTGTACAGCGGATTCATGACTGGTCAGCCTCCTTGTGAGCGCCATTGCATCTGCCTTTGCCTTCTGCTCCCGCAACGATGAGAAGATCCCGTGGCGTCTTCCATTATTTTGCTGTTTCCTATTCTCCGCTTCAGCCGGATCAATGGCAGGCTTTTTAACAAGCCGATTGATCTGATCTAGCCGGTGGCTGAAGTCGACCTCGGGCGAGTAGTCCTTGAGGCGATAGTAGAGCTTTTGGAGATGGAGCGCGAGACGATGTTGGGCTGGGTCCGGGTCAATTCGTTTCGTAGCGAGCAGAGCACGGTATAGGACGAGCGGGTTGGTGATTGTAAGGCCTGTGGACGGAGATAGTGGTGGCATAAGGGAAATGGGTGTTAAATTTGTAGTTGTCTTGGCTGCTAGGGCAAGAAGCCCGTTATCGATACGTCTAATGACACACCACTCAGCCCTATGGCCAAGCGGGCCTTGGCGGGGGCATCTCCTACTATATCATGCCTCCTTCCAAGCTGTCGTGATCACCCCATATCAAAGCACAACCCAACACAAATCTTGCAAAACATCACTGATTAGTCGAGAAGTCCTACGCTATTGCTCTCTCCCTATCCACCTCACCCACAATCAACTTCCTCAAACCCTCAAACCCCTCGCTCCTCCGTCCACACCTGACCCTCCTCGGCCTCTCCTCCAATCCCACAAACTGCATTGGCAAGATATCCTTGAACCGAAACCCTTTCACCTCCACCAGCGCCATCTCCACCGCCTTGCAAACTTAGCCGGATGCGCCGTTGCCAGCGCCACCTGATGTGCACCCTCCGCAGATCGCAGCGCCGCAGTTACCGCAATTGCAGAATGTGGATCTAGGATATTAGCCCTTGGGCCATCGATAAACGTCTCGGATGGTGGTAATCGTCTCTACATCCGATACCCGCTCCGCTGCGAAATCTGCGCGTATGGCATCCAGCACTTGTTTCTCGACGCTGAATCCGCCGTTGGTCTTTAATTGAGTCTGCCATTCTTTGACGTTCCGACCCGCTCTTTCTCTCTTCTCTTGTGCGCTGTTGGTGTTTAAGCTGTAGATGTCGTGCGCGACGAACCAGAGCAGTCTTTCGAAATTGCTGCTTACAAGAATGTCCATCGAGGGCGATAGCGTTTCCTTGACTCCCTCAGGGTGCGCTGTTGCCCCATCCTGTACAAGACCCCCTGCTGCCGCCGCGCCGTGAACGGGGTTCTTCTCGTACGTGCCGGTCTGCAAGAAACGGTGGAGGATGTCGTTCTCATTGCGCGCGATGATGAGCTTCGAGACGGGCAGGCCCATCCGCTTAGCTAAGTACCCGGCTAGGATGTCGCCGAAGTTTCTGGTGGTAGATTCTGAGTCAGCGTTTTAGTTCTTGGGTAAGTGTGGTGAACTCGTACGAGGCATCTTTCGCGTAAGGTGTGCGTGGGAAATGTCTTTTGACTCCAACCTCGACTCTTGAGAAGAAGGACTGGATAAACACTTATCCTGAGGGAACGACGAAACGGATCTGATCAGTCGAGGGATTATATGTGACACAGCGCACTAATGAAAAGTAGGATGCAAAGTAATACGTTTCATGAGCCAGTATTCGTACGAAGTCAACAGAGTCTACTAGTCGAGGCAAAGATTAGTCTTAGTACACCATGTAGACTGAATCGTCAAACTATACCAGCGGCAAATCTCACACTTGAATTGATCAGAGGGTCATTGAAAAGGTCATTTACGAGGGCCTAGTCAAAAGCGACGTTTTCAGCAGAGGCAGGAGATGTGGTACTTGACAATCATCAAATGTCCCGTCAACGCTTAGTCAATGCACTACAGACTAGTCATTAGAAGTCTCCCACTGTAAGTCCATCAAGGAGCACAATACGAGTGTTGGAGGACTGGTGACATACCATTTCTATCGGTCACTGTTGCAAATCCGGAAGTCAGCGATTCTCTATCAGAAGTAGAGAAGAAGCCAGGAAGCATCTTTGTCGACCTTCCACTCCCGAGCCATATTGCAGAGATTAGCTCTAGGATTGGGACTGCTGAAAAAACACGGCCGTAACTACCCACCCGTTGTCATCTGTGCCTCCTGTATTGGGCCCACCTGGGTTCGGAGTCAGCATCACCCACTCAAAACTTTAAAATCTCTTGAACTGAGGCACAACCTGAGAGCTTTGATTATTCACCAGCCCCCAAAATCCGAGCTGCAAAAAGAGCGGGGGCGTGCCTTCCCTGTCGGATACATGACGAACACCGAGACATCTTTCTTGCCTCTCAAGCCGTATATCGCGGCGCTTCCAGTGTCGCCACTTGTTGCGCAAAGGACTGTCAAGTGCTCCCGATCTTTGCCCGACTTTCCTTCGTTCTTTTTGACCAGGAAGAACTCAAATACATTCCTGTTCAAGGATTTGGAGTCAGCAAGATTCGGGACTCAGCGTATCACATGGAAGGAGGATAGCAGGCTCTACAGGGTATATACCCCAAGAACTGCAGCGCCTGCAACAGTCGACGTTAGAATCATGGGTTGTTCGGCTATGAGGGTTCTCATACGATGTCTTTGAAGGCAAATGTCTCTCCATGACACAGCTCCAGCAAATGTATCGTTCTGGCATTATTCAGCGTCACCGTGGGCGTCACGCTCGGAGCTCTAAAAGTCGAGTACGACCGGTTGATGATGTTTCGAAGGGCCACGGGCTCGATCTCGCTTGGGGCAATGTAAAGACTACAAATTTGGAACGCGAGCTCAGAGAAGCTCATATGAGACCCATCATCCTGCCAGTTTGACGGCAAGGAGGGAATGTCTTCTGGGAGAAACAGCCCCTGATCTGTAGCCAGTCACTTTAAGACTGTCTCTTCGAAGGAGAACTGCGCATTGTTAGCGTTGGTGAGTGACTTGAGAGGTCAACATACAACGTAGGAGCCGCCACGCGTGGAGAGATAGCGCTGTGATGTTGTGTGGGACGACATTGTATGTGAAGTGAGAAAGCCTAGCTATTGAAAAGGGACTAGGGGATCGAAGATGACAGCAGCAACAGGTCGGGGGTTTGTTGAATGGCAGAGCGTGATGGGGGTCCGACTGCAATCAGTCCAGCTTGAATTCTGCTGATATCCTGCAATATGCGTGAGCCCTCGTCAGCGAGTCATGAAGCAGCAATCATGATGGTCATCGATCGAAAAAAAGAAGACTGCAACAAACCGGCTGAATCGTCAAGGTAGATAAACAATGTGTCCTATGCCACTATCTGAAAAGTAAGAGAAATGAGCTGGGTTCCTCAATCTTTGGTTAAGTGCGAAAAACTCGACAATCTCGACTTGTCCAAAACATGGCCAGTATTCGTCTTACTGATTAATGTGGCATGAATACTGAGATTTTCAAGCAGCTGCCAGCAATGATGCACCTTGACTATAAAAATTGTTATAACAAAACCTGCAATTGCTGAATGTGGAAGCAAGGGAGTTTAATGGCTTTGGCAAACACGCAACAAAGTAGGTAAAATTAATTGGCCGATCTGCCAAGAAGACAGAAATCTGCCTCGACCTCACCCCCGATCGAGCATCGGGTGAGCGCACCGCCGCCCTATCTTCGCGCGACTTGGGTGATCGTCGCGCGAGCCTGGGTGAATCTGGGTGATTGGACTCCCTCGAAGGAGGCGAGCAGGGGGGTGCTAGATCCCTCTATCAAATGAGGAGATAGAAAATGCAGTCTTGAAACAAACCTCTGAGGTTGAGTACCTCGCGCAAATCCGGCAAACCAAGCGCTTAAGGATCGGGTTCGAAAATATAGAGGAAGCATCCTGCCTGAAGTTGGCCTCCCATACCTTTATTGTTGCCTAGGACAGGTCTCTGATCAGTTCTGTAGCAGCTCAATATCAAATACAGGGTAACTCACACTCATTGTAACAGTTCGTGAGCACTGCCTCGCACCACCAATCGGACTGGCTACTGTTCCCCAAAGGCTGCCCCACCGTAAACGTGTCGGTACTATCCGGATACGCGCATTGCGGTATCGCACTGATCGTCATATTGAACCCCTTTTCGTTACTCGCCGGTCCGCCGTTGCCGTCGTCGGAATTGTTCTCTTGGCTGTCTCCGCTCAGAAGGCCGTTGTGTGGCGGTGCTAAAAGCGATGCCAGAGTGAGGTGACCGTTGTTGTCGCAGAATGCATAAGTTTTCGAGATGACGTCGCTGGCGTCGGAGTATTTGCCTATGGGGCTGGGAGCGCAGCTCGGGAGGCCGATGTTGGTGATGTCCGCGATGGAGGTTGTGGGCGAAGCTGGTGCGGTAGTTGTCGTTGGCGGAGGTGGCGGAGGTGGCGGAGGGGTACTGGATGATGATCTCGTTGATGTAGGTGTGCTTGATGGGGCTGTTGCGGTCGTCGACTTGAGCAAAGTGGTCGCCCCCAAAGTGGGGCTTTTGGCGACTGCATTTGGAGCAGGAACACTAAGGACCTCACCTGGTTGCAAGTCATTGGCGGAAATCCCAGGATTCGCGGCCTCCAGGGCAGCGACGGAGACTCCTTGCTCGGCGGCAATTCTTGCTAGAGTATCGCCATTCTGGACATTGATTGCGTTTATTTGTTGAAGGAAGACTGCAGCAATGATGACGAGATGCGCCACGAGTGTGTCCTGTTTGATCGAGGAAAAATGCATCTTGATGGGGAGACGAAAAGCCTACACAACTCTCGTTTCTAGAAATTTACTCGCATCTGAGGTGAAGAAAGCTTTCTTGAGTTGATTTTAGTTATCAAGTCGAAACGAGGGAAGTTGTAATTATATATCTCTGCCTGTGAGAATGGTCTCTTTGACCTTTCGTGATGCCCGAATCCATTGTCTTTTCTTTCGTCTCTTTCTCGAGATAAGAAAGATATTAATTGTTTGATCTTACTAAAGCGTAGCTACTTTGCTTTCACTATTCTTGTCATATGGGAGATAAAGAAACTGAATGGTTAAGTACGAAAATGACAATGAAGCGCAGTATCTGTTCTCCATAAAGAAGAAAAATCAACGCATCTCATTGAATTCGCTTGTGACCCTTTATACTCTTCTTTCTCCGTTTTCCTTATTTACACGATCAACATGTTTACTTATATACCTTCTTTGTTTTCAATGTCCTGTACTTATCATAGAGCGACGAACCAAGGATCAATCAGGTAGCAAGCTTATTTCACTGACTGGCCGACAATAATTTTGAAAAATGCCTCTGGTAGTTCAAAAAGCAGCACGATGACAGAGTGAAAAGGCATGCATGGACTGATCAAGACACGTCTAAAACGGCTGTCGATGATCCACATCTAGCCGTTATTCTACGTAACTGATCATCGCGCCCTTTAAATCGAAAACCGACCTGCTTATCCCCTATAAGACCTGCTTTCCTTGCTAACTCGCCTTAGGGTAGAGCTCGTTGTCGAATATTCCCGTCATTTACCATTTCCTCCATTTTCTTGATATGTTCCCACCTAACTTTTCTCTGGAGACGCCGGTTTTCCTGCGTTCCTTGGTGATAACCACGTCTAGAAGACTCGCCGAGGTGTTTGATTGGTTTTCTTGGCCTAGGAGACGAGAAGCAGTTCGATCTGCTATGCGGAAGAACTCGTACACTTCGTGTTTGGTCGGAAGAGTGGTGGGAAACGCCGTATTAGTGTTTTTCTTCAGAAGGCTTTTGGTCTTACGTCTCTAGAGCAGGAGGGCCGCATGCAATGAAGATACAATAGATATATTGAGTGCAAATCATGGAATGTTGCAGTCAGTATGGTAATAGGCCGGCTGTTAGTCCGTGAGATGATAGTACTACGGCTCTGAGACGGCACGGACATACGAGATGGAATAATAGACTGGACATTTCGATATTTGCTTTTATTTTGCTGCTCTATCTCATCAGCTGCATACATTTGGACGTTGACTTTGAGTGTGTAGCTCTCTCAAGCTAAGGACATGCCGTCAGACCAGACTATCCCTATCATTATTCCAACGCTGTTAGGCCCCAGAATATGCATTCCAAGCTCACTTGCGACCGAAAACCTTCTTCAATCCGTGCTTCATCCCCTGCAAGGCGTCCTTACGCGTGGAGTAATGATTATTGGCTTCATTGGGTTCCGGTCTGTACCGCATTGAGAATTCATCACGCAGTCCCAGGGGAGTCGGCGGCGGAGCGATCTCCCATTTCTGTTCGACAGTAGTGGCTATGCTGAGACTGCGTCTCTGTCCGAGACCGCTGCCGTCTGGTCTTACAGTGGTATCGATCGACGTGGAGATGCTGTTGCTTCGTTTGTGAAGGCGAGAGCGTTGAGGAATGAAAACCATGGTAGAAAGAGCGCGCTCAATGCCTTCGTTCGGGTTGGGACGTCCCGAAGTGCTGAGACTCCGCCTGTGTAGGCTAAAGCGACCAGGGGTGCGCTTGGTGGGAGTGTGAAATTGGTCAACGCCTGTATTTAGGGTAACCGCCAAGTCTTCTTTGCTGGGTGTCTTCAGGTTCAAAGAGAATGGCGTAGAAGTGTCACAGGTGGATGTGAACGGATCGTTTGCCCTTTCAGCGGACTCTTTCGAAGACAGTATGGAGTCGGTCATCGCGGCAGTTGGAAGGTCGGGGCAGCGCGCCTTATGATAACGAGCGAACATACTGGAAACCGAGACTGAGCGTCGGTAATTTCTGTTACCGGTAAAATCACTGAAAGACGAGCTTGGTGTCATTGTGATGCCACCAGAATTAGGTACGTTGTCGACGGATTGGCCAAAAGATGAGCTTGGTGTCATCGTCATTCCGCGAGAAGTAGATGAACTGCTATTGAAAGATGCGTTTGGGGTCGGAATCGTGCTGGTAGGAAGGGTAGCCGCTGATGAAGGTGTGCTAGAAGAATTACCACGTCCAGGAAATTGTGGAGTTGAGGCCCAAGAGTTGTATGCTGCAGGCGATCCAATCGCCGAATTCAGGTAGTAGCCCGTCGTTGATGGCGAGATCGAGGGCTGCAAGATAGAGGACGGCATCACGTCTGGCGACCCATCCGCCGAAGCGGAAAGATGGCTCGTTGGTGACGGCGAAGTAGAGGGTAGGCAGCTTGCGGTTTTCAGTGACGGTACGAGCGTGGTGTCGTTTGAAGACCTCAAAGTGGACCAGTGAGAGGTGAAGGTCCCCCCATGTTCAGCTTCATGACCTTCCGTGTCATCATCATTGCATGTATATCTCGGTACTGTATCATCTGTCACCTTGCCGAGCTGCGGTAATTGATGTTCTTTCATGGATATCTGAGTGACAACGCTCTCGGCATCTTGAGCTTTGGGTTGGAACAATGAACGATGCTGAATGGTAATCTGATGGCTGGAGCTGTCCCCTACTTCAGCTTCATGACCTTCGCTGTCATCGTCTTCGAAAACATATCTTAGTGAGGAATCGTCAATTATTCTGCTAGGCTGGTACGATGGACGAAAGAATGATTTGGACCGCAACAATGGATGGATTTCCGCTTGAGACTGGTCTTTTGGTGAATCAGGCCCGGTCTGGAAATGCGGTTGAGACTCTGCGGTCTTTCTCATTTCTGCCAAAGAACCTGCACAGAGACGTCCTTTTCCACGAGTAGCATCTTTTAACTCCGCCATTGTAGTAGCCGATAGAATTGATTCGGAAGACTTCCCGTCAGTAGGGCGGTGCCTTGATGGCTTGGTCGATTCAAATTGCGGTTTGCTGGAAGGGCTGATCGTCAACTTCAATGCGGGCGGAACACGCGGTGAACTCAACGATAGAGTGGATGGTTCGGTCTGAGGCCGTTGGAGTGCGAGCATGCTGTCGCGTCTTTCGCCTGCCCCGATTAATTTTGGAAGATCGAGATGTTCGGTGGACCCTGGAGCGAAGTGTTGAGGCTGGTCTTGATCGAGTGTGAAAATGCTGGTAAGTGGGTCTTCCTCGAGAATGTCCTCGAGTGGGCCTGACGTCTTCCAGAACACGATGTTACTGTCAGTATCGGCCTCACTGTCCTCGGATGTCACTGGCCCAATGCCCTGAAGTGTGTCGTTTTCACTATCCTCGAATGTGTTCTGACAGCCAATCTCACGATCAATGCTCCCCACCCCAATATTTTCAGATGGGCTTAATGCTTTCGACGAATCAGGATTCTCATAGAGCGCGTCGGCCAATACGTGGATGCGTAGTTCTGCTTGGTGTGCATCCTCATGTGTGACTTTGTAGCGAGGTGGTGAATTGCTTAGCGCTGTCTGCGGGCTATCCTTATAGAGAAGACGTGTACCATCTATTTGCGCATAAAACCCATCCTGTTCTTCGCCGTGAAAGTGAAAAGTAGAAAGTTCGAGGCTCGCGTTTTCAAAACCCAGCCCGATTGGCAGTTTGCCATGTGCTAGAGCGGGATAAAACTCCGAACTAGCGTTTCCAAGTGAATTTTGCTTATCACTATATTTCCGAGCAGAAAGAGTCAAATGGTTCTCCTCATCACTCTGCTGTTGCATTTCAGCATGGTCGAGGTCCACACTCTCCTGTCGGTATTGACAGTCACTTGGTTGCTGAGGACGTGTGAAGCTCTGCTGTAGGGCAGCGAGGGGCTTGGGGCTCACACTGTCTAGGTGATCTTGCCTTTCGCCGTACTGTTGCAAAAGCCGATTACTCTGCTGCTCTTGGAATGCAAGCGGCTTGAGAACCTCACGCTCCTGTTGGTGTTGACCGTCGCCGTGTTGTTCAGAAGGTACACTCTCGCAACTAGCGGTCTCTTGCCCTCCTCGATTGCCATTGCCGCCAAAACGAGGCGTCCGTTGCTTTTGACTGCGCAGAATCAAGGGGTTGGGAAGCTCTTTCTCTTGCAAGACTGAAGTACTCAGTCTCCCCCTATGAAAATCGTTCATAGCAACTTCGATGCCTATAGGCCATCCATCCGGGCCTTTGAACTGGGCAGACGTTGGCGAAATTGGAGTTGACAGAAGATTGTCGGTGCAGTACTCGATCCGACCAGGCGATTCGAACGACTCCGAGATTTCAGAGTAGGCAGGTGATCGTGATCTCGGGCGCAGAGGAGGCCTCCAAAGAGTACCCTCCCACTCGGAGGCGGGTTCTGACTGACTGTTGGCTAGATCTTTGACCACTCTGTCAAGCATGTCATTTAAGAGCTTGGTTTTTGCGTCAAAGTATTGGGAAGAATCCGGGTTTGGCATGGTGCGGTCAGGCTTCTTGCCGTTGAAGGCTTTCAATGTATCTGGGGCTTCATCATGTTGCGTGAAGTCCTTGTGGGGTGGATAGCGTTGCAATAATTCGATTGTAGTCATGGCGTACTGTGCTATAGAGCTACATAGTAAAGAATGGTAGCAAGTACAGCCATTAGAGTGGGTATATGGGCGGGAGGTGATCAATTTGGGTAGCAAGACGGAACGTTGTCAAAGTGAGGATTCGGTTTAATGATTGCTTTATGCATGCCAGTAACCTGGTGGGACCAAAGCCAGGTGAGGTGAAAAAAGTCATGAACTTGGGCAGCGAAAAGGAGTGAATTGCAGGATTTCCTGACATACCACATGGAAGAGCCAACAAGCTGCATGAAGACATTCGCTGCCATCAAGAATTTTCCGAATGTCCAAACAGAGATTTATTTTCGGATCCTTCCCCTAGTTTACAGCAATTTGTCACTAAACGCATCTCCTACTGTGGTGTAACATGCACGTCCTATGGGTGAACCTGAGCTAACTAGTGGACAATTCTTGGGCTCCCTGTACCGTCAGACTCTAGGGTCAAAAAGGCGTTCCGAACATACCAGTTTATCGTGACTCATACCCAAGGTAAGTGTCTCAGCGGATATTCATGCTATTCCCAAGTAGAAGCCTCAAACAAAGTCAAAGGTATCGCCTCCCTTTTCCCTGAGCATTGGTAAGAGTCTTCCAGTGCCAACGATTCGCTCCAGCTTGAGTATATCTAGTTTTGAGAATAAAGTCCTTACACTTGTTTCTCGAGCATTTAGCTTAGCCGATGAAATGCTAGAATGCAAATATAATCCAGCTATTTCCTTGTAGAAGATTGGATTCTCTGGCAGCCCATACATGATGACTCTTTTGACGCCTTTGAGATGGTAGCGTCTGAAATGATGAGCTCGCTCAGTATAGAGCAGTACCGAGTGCCTACCGGAGAAGAAGTGGCTACGAGCTCGGGCAACGTCGCGGACAGTAGTATACTCAGAGATTGAGCCGAATGAGATATCCTGTGTATCTGACGAGCTGGCCAGATAGTTGCGGACCCGTACAAAGTCGGCATAAGACGGAAGGTATATCAGCACTCCTTCGCCTGCTCCGGCACCATGCTTCGAGTGTTTTATTAAGGAGGGTAAGATGGCAGTGCTAAAGTATTTGAATCGGTCATCTGGTTCAGTGACAGGGCTCGTGACATCCAATCGCGAGAAGGTCTGCCTCGTAGAAACAACCAAGTCAATCATGGCGCCGTCCTCCTCCTTCAAATATTTCATCTTCCCAGCAACGTTGAGCATGTGATGACTGAAGAGCCTATTGAGTGACGGGAAATTGAAGCTGGAGGACAAGATGGTTTGTCGGAGGTACTTGGCGTGGCCATCGAGATACCAACCTCTCACACGGCTGAAGTCACAGCCGTGGGCCTCCTTTGGTTGAAGGTTAAGATGCTCAAAGATGTACTCCACATGCTCCCAATTTTGCATTAGCATCGCGTCCGCCTGATCAGCCACCACGATTTCAACGGAGCTGAGAAAGTCATGGTCCTGTTTTTTTGGATCATCTGCTCCAATTGCCATACGCAGCCCTAGTGGACTGGCAAAGATGACATCCGAGTTGTAGAATTGTGCGAAGAATTTGATCGTCTTACGAGTGAATTTCAGACCCAGCCTAAACATGTCGTCGTCGTTGCCAGCGAAGAGTTCCCGAAAGTCTTCTGGCTTGTCTTCAGAGAAATGATCGTCCCCTGAAGCATAGGAGTCCTGGAACCTTTTCCTGTTCTCCTGCTGTTCGGGTTCACATAATGATATTATGGTATCAATATACTTGACACATGAATTCCTCGTGGGTAAGATCACAAGCACCTTGGGACGGGTGAAGCCTTGGTCTCGGAACTCTATGTCTTCCCTATCTTCCTTCGCAAGACGCGCATTATCTTTGATTACTTTATCACGTGTCTTGAAGACGTGATTCAATACATGCAGACATGTCAGCTTTCGCAACGTCTCCGCATTCTTCAAAGTCCTTTGGGGAAAGAGCACATCTCTATAGTTGAAGATAGACGACGCAAGTCTCCCAGTCACTCTATCAAGAGATGGCAATAATTTCTTCGCCGGCCCCTGTAGCTTTTGCTTCAGCTGAAGATCGTCTGTATCTGAGACAATGCTCGAGCCGTGGGCAAGGGCTGAACTTGAGACCTGGGGAACTTTCAAAAAATAGCCTCCTTCAAGCGTCGAGTCAGACATCCTGGTTGCCCAAGTATCATTTTTGACATCCTGGATTTCCTGGGACAGTTCTGTATCCTCATTTTGTGCAAAGTGCTTTAGGAAAGGATCATAGTCGTCTTCGAGATCATTTGATTCCTCAGCGCCATCAACACCAAGGTCCTCGGCATCTTCGGGCTCATCAACTCGATCTAGTGCGTTCTCTGGTACTTCAGTCTCCAGAGAGACTTCAACCTTCTCGACCTTGCGTCTTTTTCGCGGTGGCTCGCTATCCGTGCTCAGGGATTGTAGAAGTGCGCTGTATGGTTTGACGACGTCCTTCGGAACATCTTCATTGTCGCTGTCACTCGAAGATTTGGAAACCATCTCAAGCTCTTCTGACCCATCTTCAAAGCTCTCCACGTCATTTTCAGGAACGTCTCCAATCTGTTCTTCGACCCGTGTTGAATAGAAAGCATTCTTCCTCCCTGCTCTTGCTGCATGACCATCGCTGCCTCTACCCCTTCCGCGACCTCGAAAAGCGCGACTTCTATCTCCTCCACGTTGACTTTCGCTTCCCCAACGAGGTTTTGACCGGTTGCCGGAAGAAAGTGCCATGAAGAAAACGAAGATTTTGTGGTCGCTTTTTATGTCCAGCTTACTAATCTGCCAAGATTTAACAATTCGTCTCCCACAACTTTCAGTTGCAAAGCTGCCCTCATTTGACAATTTTTAGTTACGCGCAAAGTGAAAGTACACCGATCAGAGGGCCGTTGGAATCGCAAAGTCGGAGCACAAAGACGCACACGCTCGGTCAATCTAGAAATTATGGTGGAAGCCGACTCCTTCCTCCATCTTGCAAGACCTTTAGGTCCTGCAGCAGTAGGCTCGCAGCCAACCACAGCTCCCTTGAATGTCATAATACAACCTCAGGTATTTGTCGCAGGGCTCACGGTTGTTGAAATTCCTAGTTGACCGTATGCTAGGCAATCTTCTCCATTTTAGATCATTCGCTCCGCCGCAACGCAGACCAAGAACGCGTAATTGGAACCCTGCTCGGCGTGCGCAGTGAAGATGGCCAAGAAGTGGAGATCAGAAATTGCTTCGCAGTTGGGCACACAGAAACACAAGAGCAGGTCGAGGTCGACATGGAGTACCAAAAGCAGATGCTAGGACTCCACCTTAAAGCCAATCCTAAGGAAGTGCTCGTCGGATGGTATGCTACATCAGCAGAGCTCAATACGTTCTCGGCACTCATTCAGAACTTCTACGGCGGGCAAGGTGACGGAACGTGGCCGCATCCTGCGGTTCATCTGACGATCAGTACGGATGCTGGAAAGGAGATCGAGGCTAGGACGTATATTTCTGCACCTGTCGGAGTGACAGCTGAGAGGGCAGCGGATAGTGCAGCTTTCACGCCAGTGCCACACGAGATACGATATGGAGAGGCGGAGAAGAGTGGACTGGAGTTGATCTCGGGAGCAAAAGATAATAACGACAGAACGGCAAATGTCCTGACGGACATTGAATCTTTGGAAAAGGCTATTGAGGAGGTCCTTGCAATGCTCGAGAGAGTATCGAAGTACGTTGAAGCTGTCATAGAAGAGGAAGCTCCACCATCGAGTGCGCTTGGTCAATTCCTACTCGATGCTCTGGCGCTGGCGCCAAAGGTAGACCCGGAGGACGTCGAGCGGGATTTGTAAGTCTAAGCACGATTTTCGACCTTGTTACACATACTAACCTCTTGCAGCAATAATCACATTCAAGACGTCCTTGTCGTTTCATATCTCGCAAACACTATTCGCACACAGATCGACCTCTCAAACAGGCTAGCGACAGCCGCGTTGACGATGGGGACTGGGGATGGTCTGGGTGGCGCTCAAACTAATGGGACGGCCTCGGAAGGCAATCAGAGAGGGCAGCGAGGCGGAAGGAGTCAAAGAGGTGGAGGAGGCCGAGCGACTGAATCATGATGTTACGTATAACGCATTGCATGCAAAGAGCGACAATAGAAGTATAAAAACTGGCTAAGAACCGGAATAGCATACGGTCTTCCCTGTGTGAAGTGGCTGAAGAATTGGTATCAATAACCAACTTGACATGCAAAACTAGCCGTCAGACTCTGTCGCTTCTATCTTCTGTGGGGAATTGAGCACATATTCCGCAAGCATTCCACCTGCAATTCCCCCTCCAGTCAACCATGCTCCGTTTGTGAACCACCACCAACAATTGCTTATTTCGTTTAGCCTCACTTTCCATATCATGAAGCCTAACGTAGCAGCTGCAGAGCCACAGCTGCCTATGAAGAAGACTGGACCTACACCTGCTGCTGTTCCAGCCGCGGCCAGCAAGCCGACCTGCACAACTGCCAGGCCGGACAAGACAGCCTTCGTCTCTTTCTCGTGTCGTAATGCGATACTTTTGATGCCCACTTTGGCATCATCTTTGATGTCCATATGGGCATAGATCATATCGTACGATACGGTCCAGGAAACACAACTTGCATATAGTGCCGCCATGGTTTTGAGGACCGCAGAGTCCGCTAGCGGATCCACTCCCAAGGCTGGGAACCCCATAAACGCACCCCAGGAAAAGGTCAGCCCCAGCACAAATTGCGGATAGTGTGTGACTCTTTTAGCAAGAGGATATGTGGCAACCAGCAAGAGACTGGGTATGCCGTAGTAAAGGCACGATGCCGGAAACTGCAAAAGGACGCCTAGACCTGCTAAGAGTTGAAAACCGGTGAAGATCAAAGCTTTGAAAGGCGTGACTGCACCGCGAGCTATTGGTCGAAGACGTGTACGGGCCACGTGAGGGTCCAGGTTGCGATCCCAGAGGTCATTGATGGTACAACCAGCACCACGCATTATCAGCGCGCCGCTGAAGAAGCACAACGTAGTGGTTAAGACGGGGAGTAGGCCAGACGCTGTATAGGAGGCTGCTAGCAGCGTTGAGAAGAGACATGGAAAGAAGAGGTAATATGTTCCGGCTGGCTTGTCGAGGCGCATTAACTCCGCGTATGGTATCCAGGTCCCAGGCAGGTGAGAGATGAAACCCGTCTGAGGAGCTTCGTAGATTGGTAACACAGTTTTAGAGGAAGGTACAGCAGGTGTAGCTTCACTGCGAGTCATTTTGGAAATCTCCGCATACTGTATTGGTGGTAAACCAGCAAATTTCTGGTCTAGAGCCGCATAGGCTCGTCGCTGCCTCGCCAAGGTCGTAAGGAATCTTTGCGTCGAAGAGGTAACCTCTGTGGTCCAAGACGTTGAGCAGCACAGGTGTCTGTTTCTGCAGTGTTGTGAAATGCCTAGGCTGCTCGAAACGAATATGCTACGTTGCGAGGAGCATCCCTTCATTGCCTTCAAGTGGGACCGCCCACTCATAGCTAACATCCTCGCCTGGTGCCGAAGAGTTAGGAAATGACTGTTCAGCTCTTTTGATTCTGTATGTTTTGGAGTCCACAGCGAAACAATAGAAAGCGGGCGCACTCGAAGTGATCAAAAGTACTGGGAGAGAGACGAAGCTCTCCGATACCCTACATTCTACATCCCATTCTACTTAAGAGATCTCGTGCTGTACTCCGCAGAATCGCTCGAAATCTTATACGCGTCTATCTCGATTGAAGAAGAAGCTTTGGAGGCGAAGGAACAAAGAAGTAAAGTATTATTTGAATGCTTGAAGCAGCAAACTGTTAGTGCTTCTGACCTACGGCAACGAGGCAGTCTCAAGATGGGAACGAAGACGGGTTCTCAGACAGTTTTAGCGAACACTTGTGAGATAGCAAGAGGATGACTCTACCACTCTCACGAGGCGCGAAGGTACCTTTTACTCTCTACCTTAATACATCGATACCTTGTACTGGTCTCGGCTTGGCACGCTAGCTACCTTAGGCTCTAGCCGCGTGGAGGAACATTGAAGCTCTGCCGAGTTCACTCTGAACTTTTGATACAATTCGTAAACACTACGAGCTAGCCAACTGACCGCCGACGATCAAGATTCCTCGGAGCTTGGTTTTCGAGACTACCGTACCCATTCTGTCACTGAGAGGCCCAGCAAGTCTCATTCCAGGTGCTGCGCGTGGGGTATTGCAGTTGAGATGAGCCGACTGAGCGCCCCGCCCAACTTCTTCCGTCGTGCCATCACCCTATAATCTTGCTTGGCCACCTCCAACTTGCGGGACGAATTATCGTACATACGCATAGACTCAATCCGGCCCTCTCTTTCGCAAGCAATATGGTTGCTCAACGACCTTCAGCGGCTTTCGACCCCATTCCCCCAGACCTCGATCTTGCCTCTCTAATTGAGGATACTCCAAACTTTGAGTACGTAACGAGAATATCATGTGAAATGATCGAGGCCCAAGGCTTAGAAGCCTTTGACAAATTGGTCTTGCTGCACGTCATCCTTGGAGGAAAGCCCCTCGTCGTCGAAGGTTTCCAACACCGCCTAGATGAGTGGACCTTCACAACTCAATGGCTGCAAGATAACTGTGGAAGAAAATGTAAGTGTAATCAGTACCTGAAGCATTCAGCTCCTAATTTTTGCCTTATAGTCGAACAAGCACGCAATCTGAGCAAGCAGCAGAACATGACCCTCTCAATTGCTCATTATCTCAACAACATGTCGAAGCTCACTGACCAATGGAACCGACAAAATTACAAGGAACGCGATCGTCAGAGAATATATCTGAAAGACATTGACTGTCCTCAGATATGGCACGACAAGCTACAGGAACAGGTTCCGCCAAGCGTTTTCTACCTCAATGAAAGCATTGGTGATTTTGGCGGGCCAGGGTCAATAGAGGAACACAATTCAGGCAATATGAAAGGGCTAGGTGTCGCCAGAGCTGGGGACCTGATGAGCTGTCTTCCTCCGTCCATGAGAGCAGATAACATGATGTGCTATATCGGCCATGAGGGCACATACACACCTGCGCATCGAGAGATGTGTGCCAGCCTAGGACAAAATCTGATGGTGGAGACTTCAGGCCTCAAAGATGGACATGGCAAGCCTACGAAACCCGGTTCATCGATATGGTTTATGACGGAAACCAATGACCGACACACCGTGTCCGAGTATTGGTTAGCAACCTTGGGCCATGACATCGAGGTAGAGTCGCATTTTGCCCAAGTAAACGCCTGGAAAGCTGCACCATTCAAAACATACATCGTGGACCAAAGAGTTGGAGACTTTGTCCTCATTCCTCCGTTAGCTCCACATCAAGTATGGAATCGTGGAACGGTTACTATGAAAGTGGCTTGGAATCGAACAACAGTTGAGACCCTCGAAATGGCCATGCACGAGGCACTACCGCGAGCAAGAATTGTCTGCCGAGATGAGCAGTACAAGAACAAAGCCATTGTTTATTTTGCTTTGATAAAATACTCAGATCTCCTGAAGCAGGCTGATACGCAGAGACAATTGGCACCAAGTCATCACGCACGAATGGAAATTGACTATAGTCCGAAGATACGCCAGCTTCAGAAAGACTTCAAGCGCCTCTTCGCTCTATATACGACAATCCTGCTCTCTGAAATGCTGGCTCCTGTTTCTCCATCTGAGAAACGAGGTCAGTATCTTCCCTACGAGAGCTTCGTCACATGCTCATACTGTCGTTGTAACATTTTCAACCGATTTCTGACTTGTACCACCTGTATCATAACCTTGGAGAATGGGGACGAAGATACATATGACATCTGCATGGAATGTTTTGCCATGGGCCGCAGCTGCAGCTGTCTATCGAAGTACAAATGGGTGGAGCAATTTCCCTGGCAAGAGCTTGTACAGAAACATGACAAGTGGAGACACCAGATCATTAAATTCGAAAATGGTATAAGTGATAAGTCTCCTCAGCCTTTGGATGTGGAGAGAAGGAACTTGGGTAAGAAGACATTGGCTCAAGTTTGTCAAGAGCAATTGAAGATCCGACCTTGGAGTGATCCCGCAAATCCATTACCCTCGCTGACATCGTTCGAGAAAAGAAATCTACAAGAAGTCGGTGTTCCCAAGAAAGCGGATGACGAAATTGAAGTAGACGACGAAGGGAATATTAAAAAGCCAAAGAAACGCAATTTTGACAAACTTGGCAAGGAGTATGCAAGAGATCACGTCTCGCAACACCCAGAATACCGATGGAAGCTGGCGACCTGCACCAAATGCGATCGTCACTACGGCTATGGCAGCCTATTCCGTGGGTTCGACTTGATGCCATTGACTGTGATGGAAGATCCGAATTGGGAGTGTCCACATTGTCTCAAAATATGTTCTGTTGCAAAGTGTAGCACAGTTGCCGGGTTCAAACCATACGAACCCAGTGGTACAATGCTTGGACATGATACGAGGAAAGTCGCGGATCCAAGAAGCGTCGAGAGTCTTGTTGATTTCAGTGTTTCGAATGGGACATGGATCAAGAAGACCGGAGATGACCATCCACAAGACAACAGACGACTAAGTCGACGAAAAGACGAGGCGGAACAAATCAAGGCCAGAGATCCGGCATTGAATGATAACTATGTGGACGAAGAAGAACCCACTCGAGTGAACGGTCAAAGCCAACACCTCGATTCTGGCACCAAGTCTACGGAACCTGGTATCCCGATTGACCCCATGCTTAGTATGCATCAGCCCAGTGTGCACATGAATGGAAATTCGATGGAGAGAGGCACAGACACAAACCGCGTCCAATCGTCCAATCGAGCCCAGATCAGAGGCCGAGATAGGTCAAGCAGTGTATCTTCATCGGATGACGAAATGGACTGGGAAAAAAATCAACGAGATATGACCTCGGAAACTCGACGCCCTTACCACATGGCGCCAATGGCGAACATGATCAACCAAAACAATCAAGGCCAGCGTTTCACAAGCAATGGGATTGCGTACGAGTATCCAGATCCGACCATGTCTCAGTCCTCACCCTCAAAGCAACCAAGCAATTACCTGCAACCGAACACGCCAAAACAAAATGTGGGGAAACTAGTGGAGAGTGACGTTGTACTGCCACCACGACCTAACGATCCCCAGCCCCCTCACCTTACTCAGCTCGAGCAAATGCTTGAAGATGCAAAGCTAGGTGATCGGTACATCCGTACTGAAGCATCAATCACGGGAAAGAGCCTACGAGTCAAGTTGCTAATCCCCAAACCCAAATTAGCCACCGTCCGTGCCACTCACCCACAATCTAGAACAACGAACGAGATCCAGGCCATCAGGAAAGAAGCGCCGGTTATATTACAGTCAGACTTGCCCTCGATCGCTCCCGCCGAGGTGCCTACTGCGCCACCCAAGAAGAGAAGAACACGAGAGGAGCTGGACGAGGAGTTCTCAACTCGAAAGCGGAAAGCTCCTAAATCCTCGACAGCCTCAGCTCCGGCGAAAGAGACAAGGAAGACTTCGGTAAAGTATACCGAGCCCTCCAGTGACTCGGAGGTTGTTCAAGAGGAAGCCATCTCGTTCGTGCCAGTCAACAAACCTCAGGGGCCGCGGCCGTTACCCAAGTATCTAGCCGAGCGACGCGAAGGCGATCGATCTCTTACAACGGACGAGCTTCCCAGTAGAAGGAAGTCTTCCCCACCTCAAGAGCCGCCAGCCCACCACCCAAGTGCACCGGAAATCCAGCTCAATCATGATCTCGAATCTTCCCTCCCCCCGACTCAGTCCGCAACCAAAGCTCCAAGGCCACCTAAGCCATCAAGAGTCTCATTCGCAGATGGAATAGTGTCAGGGACGCAAGCTGCGGTTGAAGTACCCGAATCGAATACTGTTCCCGTGGGCTCTACGCAGAAACTCGCCGAAGAAAATCGCAAGGCCAAGCTAAAAGCTCTTCAGTGGGCAAACGACGAGGACCAGGAAGAGGAGTCTTCTGATTCAGACTCTTCTTCGACTTCAAGTGACGAGGATTCACCACGGAAGCCGAACGGCAAATTATTGGCTGCACCGAAATCCATATTCTCTATGGGGAAGAAGATCAAAATCGTTGGGGCGGCAAAAAGTGCACCCACGATCGTCGAATCTTCCTTGAAAAAGAAGGGCGGCAGACCGAGAAAGTCAATGCCTGCTGCCTTCGAGAGCACGGCTATGAACAAGGCCCCCGCTGTTCGAGGTCGGGGCAGGCCAAGGAAGTCAGTGCCTTGACAATGTACAACCGTCGATAAGAGCGATGTTCCCAAGACCTGTACAATATTTCGTGGCGCATTTACGGCACTTTTTCTAGAGATACCCGACGGGATGTTTTCCTATCCAACAAAAGTGTCAACACTCGGCTTGTGGAGCGGTGGAGCTTGGGGAGTGTACCACTGTCCGTGAGGTGCACATACGATCGGAAGAGATGTCCGAGGACAATCTTATGCTGATGCAGCATTATAGAACTTGATAGCGCGATTCTCACATGGACATATAGCAATCAGACAGACTCATATATTATTCTCGCGTATTGTACTGATTGAGACTTAATCGTATGCTGTATTGCTAGACCGGCTCTCTTCGGCTATAATCTCCCGGCGAGCAGCACATCACTGAGATGAGTAGCAGTCCCCTTCCCTTATCATACACTCCGTGTTTCCTCCCATCTCGATATATACACGAGTGACACTTCCTGATCATTTCGCCCCTTTCGGTCTCCTCTTCCCTATATCCCACCCCCATCCTCTGAGCACCTTGACGACCTTGGGAGTGACAGCAACCGTGAGCGGTACCCTGATGAATATGAAACTCTTATGGATCGCATACGCCAGCGCCAATTGCGTCCAGATACCTAGCAGCGCTCGTCAGTCCACGTCTTCAATAATGACCGGGCTCGGGGCAAACCCCACTAGCATTCTCGCTCTCGTTCCTCTTCTCCGCCTCCTTCACCCCGTGGTCATACCCCGCGACCCCAACCCCCACCCCACCATCCCCCGTCACGGCCGCATACCCCTCGACCCCGGTCCCCTCCGCCGGCGTCCGCGTCCGCCACGCCTCCCGGACCGACTCCGGGACCGCGCCCTTGACCCGCTCGACGACCACGTGCTCGTAGCGTCCGATCCGGTCCGTGCCCAGGTAGCGCACGGCGGCGAAGCAGAAGGGGAAGTCGAGCGCCGAGAGCAGCGTGTAGACGCCGAAGGCCGACCAGCCGTACTCGCGGGACAGCTTCCGCAGGCGCTGCGAGAGGGAGAGGGAGGGCGGGGAGGCGGTCGGGGAGTGGGGGGGGGCGGGTTTCGGCGGGTCGGTGGAGTAGGGGCGGCGGGGCGGGGCGCGGGTGAGGGGGTTGAAGAGGGGGCGGCGGCGGGGGGCGGTGCGGGTTAGGGTGTTGATGAGGGGGGGAGGGTGGGGTGGCCGGGTTCGGGATGCGGTGGTGAAGGTTTGTTGGAGGGCGGTGCGGAGGTAGGGGGAGGTGCGGAGGAGCTGGTATGGCTTCATGGTTGGTGGATGGTTGTTGTTGTTGTTGTTGTTGTTGTTATGGGGGTGTGGATGCTGTGAAGATGCTCGTCCTTGATGTAGTCACTGTCATCTTTTCGTCAAGGTGTCGGTGTCGGCCTGCGGTTGATGCCAAGAGATATTCTTTTTCGAGGTTAGTGCTCTACTCCGTAGAATGGCCGGTTGCCGATAAGGCTGAGTCACGTGCATCGTCGACATTTCGAAGACCTGGTGGACGGGAATGGGAGCGCTTCGACCCGCCAGAAGATCATACATGTAGAGGATTTTCAACCCTACATTATCTTGCATGTTAATCGCCACAAAGCGTTTCTGGCAGGCTATCTTTCCTCCCCTGTCCCTTCGGGTTACAGACCCCAATCAGGCTCGTTCCTTTCTTCAACCCTGGATTTGCATGCTGCAGGTGCGTTTGGGTGCCAGCGCCAATTCCCAGCGGCATTCCAGACTACGGTTCAATGCAAGGAATAGCATAGTGACCTGTACTCCGTACTAATAATGACTCCTCGCACCATGCATGGCTTTTTGGCAAAGTCATAGGCCCGCTGTTAACGTCTCCCAGCGCCAGCGGATAAGAGAATTCGATGTGGTCAAAGCGTTTCGTTCATTGTTCTTAGCTGTAGCCTTACTCCTCAGCTCCACGTCCTTTTTTTGGTGCTTGTTTGGTGCTGCTTCAAAGTAAGACTTCTCTAGCCATGAGTGGCCATGCTTGCGATGGATAATATTATCGAGGCACAGCAAGTTGTGAGTAGTAGTGATGTACCTTAAAGAAATGGCTGAAGGAAAAGCTTTCTTACTTTTTTTTTTAGTTTTCAGAAGGTTTTCAGGGATAATGAAATTGTAGCGTTCGCTTCTGGAGAGGAGAGCTGGTGGAGTTCTGGTGCCACGTATAGTGTGAATTTCTAATAAGAATAGAGGTTGTCATAAATTCAGTACCTAATTGATTGAGATACCTTACCTATCGGCACCAGCTCAATTCCGAGGTGGCGCTCGAAAGCGTAAAGTAAAGTAGAGTAGAGTAGAGTAAAGTAAAGTACGTGCATGTAAGGTATTAATATTCTACTCACAAGTCTGACATTTAGGACTGTGGGGGGGAAGGTGCAGCAGTCTGCAGACTAGCCGAGTAGAGTTCATCCTTGTGGCTGAAGCTAATGCTGTCAGGTTTGTCCCCACGCCTCCCCACGGCAGTGATCAACTGCAGCCTCTCCTATAAGGGGAACTTCCGAGGGACAATTCAACACAAAGCGACATATCAACTGCTTGAGCCTCAATTCCAGCAAATCCAATATGGCAATGTCCACTACCCTCGTATCCCTCCGACGCCGATAATGCATGCGGCCTCCGCAACGGGTAAAATGAACGACACCGTTCAAAATAACATTATCACTGCTAAACTTTGGTCGTGGTCATCTCGCTGCTTAGGCCTGTCAGGCCAAGCCAGGAGTGTTGTATACTGATTACTGGTGACTGGCTCTAATCCGTGTGCAAATTTTAAACAATGAGCGTGAGCGGTGATTAGCTTTGGCTAAATGATTCTTTCATGCGAAGAGTCTAAAGGCTGGGAGCGATCATTTGATTCTAACCGGGATATGATTTGGTTGAAGGGGTTTTGACATGATGAGAATTCAGCGATTGGTGCGAGAGTGGTCCATAAAAGAGTCAGAGATACTCGAGGGTAGAATCACATCGAGCTTTCGAGGTGGGGGTAAAGAGTGATAGGTGTGTGTACTTTAATGATGATGTTCTTACTTTAGGGATGTGATATGTGATAATGAAAACCCCGCAATAGCGCCAAATTTCTCCATTGGCGGCACGTGGAGTTTCTTCGGCGAAAGAGGAAAAATTCAACCTCCAACGACAACGAGTAGAAGCCTTATCCTCACCATCAACGGTTTAAACGTCTCCACGTAACCTCCACATGACACTCCGCCAAATTATAATTCTGGCTTCCTGAAGTCTGATTTAAGGGGATACTGACAAGAGGAATAGAATGGAAAAGGTGTATATGGTGTAAGTATGCAAAAGACGCGAGTAATCATCCACGGCTTGAAGTGGGGGATGGCTTGAGATAAGTATTTTATTTTACCGTATCTTACTTACTTTAGCTCGTCTCATAATCCGTGCTGATTAACATCCGCCTTGCCTTGCCTTGCCTTGCCTTACCTTGCCTTGCCTTGCCTTGCCTCCTTTGCCAGTCTACTCCAAGGGCATGAGTGAGTCTAAAACTCTCTAGAACGGCGCCTACCCACCAATGTGCAATCATATTGGACTCGACTAAGCTCGCATTCCTCATATATACTTTGCCGTACTTTGCCCTTCCCCTAAAAACCATTGCTCACTCTACCCTAACAGAGCTGAGACAATTTCTTCCCCTTGAAATCTTTTATCCGACCAAGGCATTAAGCTGCCAGGTAGCGTTGTCACATGCATCATGCAGGGCACTCCCAAAAAGAATATCTCCCGGACGGTTCAGGTGCCCAACCTTATACTTGCCTCAAGTCACTTTCCCCATACCCACATACCTTGCATATTTAAATTGCTTGCAGTCGACGCTGCACGGACCTCGTCCTGCTGGCTGTCAGACGGGCCTGACCGCTGTATCAGGCTCTGCTAGGTATGGAGCGTGCTTCCGTGGAGCGTCTGCCAATGGCTACTGTAGTAGGTCTCTTCGTCCTTTTCCACCATATGCGACCCGTTTGACCTTCCATGGGCCTTACATGCCTCACCATATGCTTTCCCATTATCCGAAGCTTCTACGCGAGTCTAAAGCCTTGGATGTGTGATGGGCATTTAGTGGGTCATCTCATATCCATCCCTTCGTGCTCGCCTTGTTCTTCAACCCGTATATAAAACGCGTATCCGTCCCATTTACCAACCCTCCGACGTATTCCTCTTTCTTCCTCCTCAGCAAGCTGCGTCGGCATCCCTTGATCCTGATTAGCCCTTTCGTTCGACGTTGACACCACAAAATGGGTGGCCAGGCTTCGAATCAACTAACGGTGGCAAACGCTCTCGAGATAGCCAAAGCCAATCAGAACGGGCAAATCCCTCCAGCCGTTACACAAACTCTTGAAAGAAACATTGGGGATATCTGGCGTCGTATCCAAACCCAACCTTCGACATATGTGATGAGAAAGGAGGAGTTCGCCGTGTTCACTTACTACCGCAGCCGTTATGACAATAATGCTGTGGCACAACAAGCCGTTGCCAGATTCTGGAATCATTACAAAGGCGACGCACCCCGAGTCGATGGCGCACGGTCATCTTCCAGCACGCCATCGGCTTCTGGCGGCCCGTCCTCCCCTCGGGGACAAGGTTCTTCTGGAGGCCGATAGGTTTCTAGCATGAGGTCTCACGCGGGAACGCTGCATTATTGGCTCCCATCGTATCTTACCCGCACCTCTTCCGCCACTGGGACCAATCGCATAGGTCAAACTCTTCCCTCTACTTGGATTCCCTATCGCATCTCTTCGGCTCATGTTTGGCTCCACCGGACTATGGGTCTGCGTAAACAGCACGGCGGACAAGGTCACCCTGACGGCGGTGATCTACATTGTTTAACCGACACCACCTAGTCTAATTGCGCTCCTGGATGACTGCGTGCACCTCCATGACTGGGAAAGTCCTTATCCCATCCATGTTTCCCGCTTCCAAAGTCATCCTTTCTACAGGTCCCTGGACATGCTCTCGATTGAAGTGCGGTTGACGTCGTCGAATACGCCAATCAAGGCACACAGAGCCGAATAGACGCGTCCGAGCGGGCAATTCGCCGCCATTGGCCTACTGAGGCCTTAGCGTCCAAATTCCGACGCTCCGGACTCCACCTTTGCATCGATGAGCGTTTCTCCAGGCTACGTACAGAACTAGCGCGCGATCAACGGCACCAAATTCACTACCCGCGCAACTGTTGCCCTCTGCCGGACATTTACAGCGTGTCTCTTAGAGGCCGTTATTCTTCACTGGGACCTCATAATTTGATCTCTACTTGCTTTCAATATTGCTCAGATACGTCGATGGCTTCGCTATGATCGGCTCCGGACCAGGCTAATATGCACTTGAACTTGCGTCTATTGTCACCGCGGTGGACATGAATTTCCTTCATAATTCTTCGGATGACAGATTCTTGCATTACTCTAGCTCTGCAATACAACACCGTGACACCTCTAGTTTCAAAGGCCAATGCATTGTGCCTCTATCAGCAGAAGACTCAACAACATTCTTCGCAAGCAGGGAATGTTGGAATGCAACCCCCACCCCATCAGCAGCTGCACACCTTTCTTCACAATACTCTTCCATGCAATTTCGTAAGCGCAATCGCACGTCGGCTTTCCAAAGCTGTATAACTCCTGACTAAACTTCCTGTTCAAGACCCTACCCAGCGCACTCTTTCAAGGTTCATAGCTTTGGGGGGTATGAAAAATGCGTCCCGATCATGTTTCCCCAAAGAAATGGAGGTTGGGAGGCTAGCACATCTTCATGTCTTTTCACAACGACTAAGCAGTAGACGGGGCTGGAGGAATTAAATAATGATAGAAGTAACGCGCTCCTTCTTCATGGTCTACCCCTCCCTGGTTTCTAGGTCGTCACCCTTTCTATTACTCATCAGCTGTCATCGTCACTGTCCTCAATCAAGCTGTCACCGCTCTCTAAAGTACTAGGACCATGCCTTGGTCCACGAGATATATCAATTGCATCAGTACCCTCTGCGCACTCCTCTTACTGTCTCAGCCCGTAGCAGGGACAGGATTCGTCCCACGAGATTTTGCGTCCGACGAGGCTATCGCGCGCCGAGTCTGCGAACCAGCGGCGCCAGATGTCAGCGAGTCATCGGTGCGTCCTCTCCGACAAGCCGTAGTGAAATCTCTACTGACATCATTCAGATCATTGCCAATGTTTGCAACGAGACTCTTGCCAATGACTCTCCCACATGTTCCAACCAAATGTGGGCGCTTTGGTCAACCATCCCAGCTTCGCTCTTGTGCTGATGCTCGTTCAGGACCGTACACATGCAACAATCTGCCGCCAACACCTGTGGCCAGTATTTCGATCTTTTCCATGGCTGCTTGATGGCCAACAATAATGATCACACGGCTTGCTCTGATTCACTCCTAGGCTACCAAGACTGCAACAATTACACGTTAGTCATCTTTAGGACATGTGCTTTACCTTTCTTGTCTAATGCCTCCACAGAATGCAAGCTTACGCCTACTGTGGCTGCTACTTTACTCTCCCAGCATCACTAGCCGAATGCGCAGACGAACAACTTCAGCCCCAAGCTCAAGATACCGCAATGGTCTCACCAACAAGCGCGCCTGTGACCGCCATATCGACCGACTCAGACACGGTAGCTGCCGTTGCAAGCGCTGATAAAGAACCTACGCCGGCTGTCCTCGCCGTCAGTGGAACAGCACCATCCCCGTCCAGCCAAAGTACCATCCCAACCGATCCTCGAACCCCCAGCGCCCCCACGCTCCGTATCACCTCCCTCCCCATCAAGTGGGCCACGCCCTCTACCGATCTCGGCAACGCGTGGACCCCGAGCGCAGCACGAAGCACGAGTACGGAGCCCAGCACCGTCGTGGTGACATACACAACTACACTCACCGCGGCTGAGTATACTACGACAGCGACAGTCACCTTTGCTTCCATCACCACGGTCTATACTTGTACGGACGGCGGCGACGTAACACTTCCAGCTCCCGTATCAGCAGCGCCGGCGCTCATCGGCCCTGCGCCAATCGTGTCGGCGCTTAGAGGTCCCGAGACTTTTGCACCTCACTCCGCCGTGGAGCCGGCGCAAAGTGCGGGAGCAAGGATAGCGGAGGGAACAACAGAGCAGACTGGGGATCCGGTGACCTCGACCTTTCCGTCTGTGGCGGCGCCGGCGCTGAGTACAGGGGTTGGACCACCCGAGGCAACGGTAGGGAGAAATGGGAGTGCGGTGTGCGCGAGGTGTAGAAGAAGGTCAAAGATATTCTAAGACATCGGCAGTGGGTGAGATTGGCGGATTGTGGGGAAATGGTTGGGCTTGATTTGTCTATCTGGCTTTTTGAGACGTGAGAGAACCGAGGGTTGCGTCTCCGTAGGTCCGTAAACTCGAGAGAGATTGTTTTTTAGCAAAGTCAACATTTTAATCAAACTATAGCTAGGGAGAACCTCTCAACTCTCACCCAGCCACGATGAAGATGAAATTCCACAGTATCCGATCGTCGTTCCTACTCCTCATCACGACGTAGTCACACCAGTACCACAGCTCGTATCAACAATCCAAACCCCTTTCATATCCAACAACGTGAGCGTTCACAAAAGGTCTACAGACCCAACGACCTCCATCCGCCCAATCCCGAAGGGAGAGAGAAAGAACCCCAACACCTACCCACAAAAAGCCCACCCGACCCCCCCGAACCTCTCAACACCGCCCATTGCCCCCTCTCAGCCCGGTCGTCTTCATCCGGCGCAGCAAGCACAGGCCGCGCTGCGCGAATCGTCTCCCCGTTCTAATCTTCGTCTCCCATACTTTGAAGGGATGTGGAAAGAAGGGGTGAGATTAGCAATGGGTCGTTGATTATCTGTTGTGGAAGTTGTGGGATTCCTGCAGAGGTGCTCAGCTCAGTAGGTAGTGATGCAATCGTTAGAGGGGTGGTTGATCCAATTAGGCCCTGATATGACTGTGGGCATGGAGCATGGTGAAGAAAGGGGTCGCTGGTGATACCCAATTACATTGACACATATGAAGTGAAATATCAAAGGCGTGACGAGGATACAGAGAAGATAATTGGAAGAGCGGTAGACAGTGGTCCGGTGTTAGCACTAAAGAGTCTACAATTCGAACCTTCAGGGTACCCCAACACATTCGTGTTCATCGAGTATGCAAGTCCAAGACCAATAAACATACTTGCGGAACGCTGTTCATTAATACACAAGTACTCACGGAAAGGTCTTGATTGATAGTTAGAGCTCCTAAGCTGTTGCCACTCGAGCCATTGCAACTACCAATGCATACCTTTTCAGCCAAGCTACACCTCTCTACACTTCTCGATCTCTCTTGTACTCACCTCGCCTTCGCTCTACACATTCTCACCCTAAATCCACGCCACTTTTGATGCTTTAGCTATCCCGCTCCATTCAATTTCCATTCTCGCCTTCGCTTTTGTGTCCTTGTGCATGGATACCGTGTTTCCTCCATGCCGGACGCGTAGTCTAGACTAGCCGGAACGCCCTTTGCTCATGCCGCGGGTATGATGATGCCGCTAAATCGTGTAAGAGGTAAAACAATAAGTACTCAGCCAATATCCAGCTGCATCCGACGCCTGGGTGAGCCTTCGCCTATGCTGCGCGTCAGTAGTAGTCTGCAGCGAAGGGCCGTGCAGAAGCCGGTCGTGACGGCAGGCAATTCCGCGATCGCCATCGCGTCTTCATTTCATAACATCTCCTCCATCCATGGGCACTCCAGGGGGAGGATTATGCTGCGCAGGCATGTGTTGATACTGATGGTGCGCATAGCTATTGCTAGGCACGCGACTGACCTGGGGTGGGAAATGTGGTTGCTGTTGGGGGCTCTGGCTGTAATGCGGCTGCGGAGATGCATAGCCTCGCATAGGCGTTGCTATGTCGCGTTAGCAGTGAATAGAGTCTCCGCGTCGAGCATCTTACTGTGTTGAGGTGGTTGTTGTGCATAGATCGGCGTACCGTACTGCTGATTACCCACGTACACTGGAGGCTGCCCTTGATAAGAGCCTTGATGTATCATAGGCGTTGCTCTCCCGGGACTGGGAAATCCACTTGGCGGCTGCGACTGCCCACCATACGGAGCAGCTTGTCCAGGAGCGAAAATTGGCATTTGGGGCCCGGGCATACCATGTGGACCCATGAAACTTCCCTGAGAGGAATTATGGACCATCATTGGAGCCGAAAACTGTTGCCCTGGGGATTGTCCATACGGTGGGCCGCCGTGGACCGGTCTAAAGGCTTGTGGTTGAGGAGCACCAGGGCCTATAACATGGGGCGGCGCTGGTTGGCCATACCCATATGGTACTTGACCCATTGGCGGTGGGTAGGCCAGATAAGGTCCTTGTACCCGAGATGTTGAATATGCCGAAGACTGTGATGGAGACGGATGCATGCGGTGCTCATCGTAATGATGGGGCACGCCAGGAAAATGATGTGGCTGTGGCGGACCCGGGTACGGGACCTGCTGAGGAGCATGCAAATGAGGAACCCCTTGCGGAGCGTGCTGCAAATGGGCAGGTAATTGATGCAAGAGGGCTGAATTGACCGGAGAGGCTGTTGATTGTTGTGGAGAGACACCGCGCGACGCTGGCGGTGGATCTTCATACATATCTTTGTAGGACTTGAAGTTCTCGTCACTCTTCACCTGTGTCCAGGTGACTGGGGTCGCATGAGCATAGACAATGCCGCCATTCGCAGCATAGTCTTTTGCTTTCCCCTCTTTTTGCGCTTTCTCCCTGAGACGCTTCAAAGGATTGAAGTTCTCCAGGATGGAAGGTCTCTCGCCAGACGAAACCGGTTTTTTGGTGCCAAAGAAATCGCTCGGACTTGGAGCTCGAGACATAGGCCTAGCGTTGGCACTTGATCTTGGACTGGAAGCAGCGCTGGGCAGTCCAGTGGGCTTGAACGTATTAGCCGCTGGGTTAGGCTTGAACACGTTGAATTTGGCAGAAGCTGCAGAAGTTGGGGTTCGTACAGTGCTTGATGCTTGTGAGTTAGGCACCTGAGCAGCGTTGGCGATAGGTCTGGGAGGCTTCTGGGCACTGTGAATTGGAAGTGGGGTCGGAATGGATGCTGGCATGCCAGCTTTGTGTCGGCCATGATTTTCGGCTAAGCGATGGCTGAGAAGACCCTGACCGTTTTGCGAAGAGGGAAGGAAGTTCGAAAACTGCTGTTGCTTATCACGCGGTGGCATGCCAGCTTGCGGGCCTCGCGGAGGCATTCCTTGTCGAAAATTTGTATATTCCTGCCGCTCGGCGGTGTTTGGGGGAGCCCGTGTTCCATCTTGCTTTGACTCGACAGGGATTTTGGTTGATGGCTGATCTGCGGAACTAGCCGACGTCTTCGGAGGCGTGGCCGCTTTTTGTTCGGCCTCACGCTGAGCCTTCTCCACGATCTCATGCTGTTTTGCTGTGTCCTTTGCAAGAATGGGGACTAAATCTTTAGGTACGGGCGTATGAAGCTTGAAGTTCGTCGAGAACTTCTTCAAATCGTTCAACTTGATAGCTTTGTCATGACTCACCCGTTTGCGGCGGTCATCTGCGAGTCTATTCTTCTCGAACATGGCGAAATTTCGAAACGAATCTAATACCTCGGTTACCTCGGTCTCCACATTAGCGGTGGCGTTAGGAGTCGCTGCTTTGGAGGTATCCGGTGGGCGTGGTGTACTGGCAGCAACTGCTTTGCTTGTAGAGACATCTTTGACGGCTTCTTTCTTGACATCTTCCGACTTTACATCACCAGAAGTTGTTGCCGCTGCGCTATTTTCAGCTGGTCTTACTGCTGTATTTGTTTGTACTTGAGGACTCGCATCTGATCGAGCAATCTGAGAAGAGATGATTGCGGAATCTACGGGTGCACCTGCCACGGTTGGTTTCCCGCTCAGTGGTCTGCGAGCTGGTGGCATGTATCTGTTTGACTGGCTAGATTGAAGAGGTGGGTAATCTGCTCCCTGGCGACGGACGCCGCTGTATCTGCTTAATGTTTAGCTTCGTTTTCCGCAAATAAGGAGGTTTTGCTCACTTCTCCTCCTCGTCGAGCCCACCGTCCTCGTCAATCATCCCGCGTTCCTCTCGCATGTGGGCATTGCTGGTTGATGTTCCTTCAATATCCTGTGCAAGGCGTATTGCTGCTGCTTCACGCTCGCGATATGAAGGATTTGACCGGTCGATTCTCGTTGTGTAGATGTTTTCATCGTAGTCACTCTTTAGGCCAAAGAGCTGTTCGTTCGCTTTGAACTGATCCCATGCCCCTCCCGACCCTGAACCCTCAAGAGAGAGATCAACATCGGTATCCGCGGTGGAAGTCCAGCGCTGCAATTGTCGTTCACGAAATGCAAGGTTGCCCGAAATGTCAGTGTCTGTGCGAAACCCTGTTGTAGAACCTACAAGGCGTTATTATAGAGTTGATGGTGTTTGGCCATGCAGAGGGATTGTTACCATTTTGGTGCTTATCTTGAGCACCTAGCCCGACACCTTCAACAGCAAGATCTGTCACATCGTGGATATCGAATAACATTGTGTGGTCTTCGCCAACACCAACAAAGGCTCCCATCTCATCTTGGGTGCCATTGACCTCACTTTTCTCGGTTGTCTTGATCTGCTGCACCATCTTGAGTATGTAAGTGGACTCATTGTGTTCCAGAGATGCTCCGAAGAAAATCCCGGAGAAAACTTCACCATTCTTCAATGTCACAGTAGCAGTAAGGCCCTATAACCATGAGATTTGTTAGAGATTCATGAATGCTTGGTCTCATCTCGGTCGCTTACCATGAAATTTACCAGCAGGTACATTAGCCGCTCATTTGCGAGCTTCTCTATACTCGCCTCCTGGTTGATTGCAGCTCTGTGGACATTGTTTTTAGCCTGAGGTCCAACCCCATTCTGTTGACCAGAAGTAGTCGATCGCTGAGTGATAGGATTCATGCCGGATGTCCAAGCCTTCTGAGGAACGTTGCGTCTGTAAATCGCATGTGAGCCTGGGTTTATCTCATGCTTGGATTGGAATTCTCGATTGGATGACAAGATCGGGAAGGGAGAAGGGGACTTGTGATTTTTCGACAGCTGGAGAGGGAAGGGTAAGGCAGATCGAAGGTACGGCTGAGCAGAGACCAGTGCAAGGGAGGATGACTCCCAACGCTGTACAAAGGCCCTCACATCATACAATTGCAGATGGCGTGATGTAGAGATATGCCACTTACTTTTGGACTCCATCATGGAGGTTTCCCGCCTGCTTTCGATTGCCATCGCTAGGCTTGCTGCCAGCACTTCCGGCAGGCTTAGGCTGCTGCTTCCCGGTGCTGGACATTGTAGGTCCGGTAGGATTTCCTTCTGCGCTTGGCCCGCCATTCACCATTGCGGTGGCCATTGTCACGACAGGCCGGGGTTGGTGCCCGGACGGTCAACCCCCCGACCGGGAGCGAGAGACCGGTGAAATGTACTTGTCCTGTGTCTCAAGCCGCCGTCAAAAAAGACTCTAAAGAGATGCAGGATGTGTGAGAGGTTGAGAAAGACCGCTGAGGCCAATTGAAAGGAGAGTCAGACGAGGCAGGGAGTAGATGTTGAAGGGTGGTGGAAATCTGTTTCGGGGCAGAAGTTAATTCGTCCAGGGCACTTCTGGCGGAAAAGCCGCGTTCCGCTGGAGCTTACCTTAGGTCAGGCTAGCGGTTCAAGAGGACGAATTGTAATTCGTAAGTAGATATTGAGTTGTTGAGTAGGTATGAGCTGGGAGATATGCTGATAGCTGTGTGATTTGCATGCGGAGTAAAGTAGAAGATTTTATACTGTGTATAGCTTCTTGTGGGTGGATGGGAGGTCCTGCGCAGTACGGGAGATGGAGTAATCGATTGAGTGGATTTTGTGAGGGTGAGCAAAACGGAGCTTTACTTAATTGATTAGTGCAAAACTGGAGAGCGCCAAGCAAGAGCGCCAAGCAAGAGCGCCAAGCAAGAGCGCCAAGCACGTGCAATACGGCGCTAGGCGAGGCTGGTGAGGCCGTCTGAAAGCGGCTTCCTACGAACCTAAGTACTGACTGTACGCAAAGAACTCACAGCCGGCTTCCTGTAGCAGTGCAGTTCAGCACAGCATAAATGGCCGGTCAAATCATCGGCTTTCTTCGATGAAGCATCCTTTTTTGCACTCACTGCCTTCAATACTGCGACTGCCCGTGTCACCAGGATATGAGGAGCCATGCAAACCCTTTCCAATTCCCAACGCCCAGAGAAGAAAAGGCCCGCCGTGGAACCATCCAACCCACCTCCAACCGCAGCAGCACCTGAGCCTAGTTCTCAAACGCAATCGGGCGCACGAACGTCTTCCGGTTCGTCAAGGTCATCGACGTATAAAAAAGCCAACGTATGTTTTATGGCCTTTCCCTTAGATGTTGGAGGGTAACAATGCCATTGGAACGTCTACACCTGACTAACATTGTACCTCGTCATTAGCCAGGCCAACAGCTTTCCCAGATAGAGAAGAGCGTTACCCACTTACTCATAGCCACAAAACAGCTACTGGAAACGCTCACGCAGTGGTCACGAGACAATGCAACCGAGGGCGATGTCTCAGATGTTTATGTCCGCCTCGGATATGAATTCAACATTGCATGCCGCGCTTTCAATAGTATCGGCGTCGATACCGCCGATCTTGGGCCGGTGCCAGAGCTTCTACGGACAATTCTTGAGGAAACGCTGAGCCAAGAAGCCAATCCAGCAAGCCTTGACCTGTTTCTACCCCAAATACGCGACATCATCATCGGTCTTCTCCATGGGTTGAAAAGGAAGCAGTCGAGATTGAGATCAAAAACTAGCAAGGAGGGTGGACCGAGTGGAGCTGTCAGCAGCCTTGGCTCGACCGGTAGCGCTAGTAGTCTCAATACAGGCTTGACCCAGATGTTGGATGACGTTCCCACCCGGAGATCAGGTGTGCAAAGTTCAGAGCGGCGCGCTGGCAGTGGAAGTACTTTAAATGGACACATGATTGGTGGAGAAACAAGCAACGGAGAGGACCAGAGTGTTCCCCCACGCTTTTCCTCTATACAACCCACCCGTCACAACAGTGGCGGCGGTCCGGGAGACAACACACCGAGTCGAAACTCCAACCGTGAGAGCCAGAGGCGCATGCCCACGTCTTTCTCGGACTCCTCTTTCTCAAGCACCGCTTCGCAATCCACGTCTGTACTGTCACCGCCTTCCGATGGGGAGACGCTACCTAGTCACCAAACCGCGGCTATACACCGACCAGCATCTCAGTCCCAGTCCCAGAGGGAAACTCTTCCAAATATGCAACCGCCTCCTCCACCTCCACCAAAACAGCAAGATGCCTTGGCCGCATTGCAGAGAGGAGGCGACCTAGAACGAAGAGCTTCGAGACGCTACTCAGCCTATCAGATATCAAGGCACCTCGGAGCTTCCCCAAATGGCGTTCCTATGCTACCCCCAGCGCAGAACTCTCCAGTCCCCAATCGAGGCAGAGATGTTAGAGAGTCGATGAACGCTGTGCGAGTTCGGGGTTCAGGCATTCTGAGCCGGCAGAAGTCTGTCAAGGAGCCCTCACCAGTCAGGAATAATATATCCGCGAACCGTATATCTGAAGAGAGCAGCCACAGCAACGAGGCCCAAGAGGCACGTCCGCAAGGCGATGTGCAGAACACTGATGGCCTGAGCTCCAAGGCAGCTGACGGCCCATCCGGACCGGCTACCAGAAGCCCTGATATTGATCATCCCAAGATGCGTGCGACTCTAACAAGCCCACCCGATGGGTTGCCGGCTTACAACACGGCTGACGCCGGCGACCTAGAATCTATCAAGCGCCTTCCACGAGCTACGGCCGATGGAAAGAGCAGCTATTCTCAGCCTGTCGATGGCGATCAGACGAGTCAAGATTTTGTGCCAGAGCAGTCCCCGCAACCAGGCAAAGAACTCACACTATTCCTGCAGTATAAGTCGCAAATTAAAAAATTCCTCCTTCCAGAGGGCTCGGACGACTTGTCTATGGCAAGGTTACAACTTGCATTCATTGAGAAATTTGCTTGGAACACCCACAATAATGGGAATGACCTGCCCGAGATCTATATCCAAGACCCTGTGTCCGGCGTACGGCATGAGCTAGAGGATCTCCGGGACGTGAAGGACCGGTCAGTCTTGGTGTTGAACGTGGAAGTATTGGATGAAGTAAAAAGACACATCGATGAAGGCCTCGGAGGCTTGCGAAAAATGGTTGAGGGCGTTCGCAATGCAGTTGACGGGCAGCAAAGTGCCTTGCAACGAGTTTCTGAGCGTCAGCAAGACACTACCAGAGAAATGGCGCGCCTCTCTATCACCCCTAAGGTAAATCCAGCTCCAATCAGGTCTTTTGAAAAGCCGAGAGTCAACGGTATTCAACTATCAACATCCCCAAAAGCTCCGAAAGTGCCAGCGAATCAGATCACAGGCATCCAGGATCTACGACAAGATCTCGCGGTTGTTCGTCAGACGTTCTCATCCCTTGTATCAGATATGAATAGTTCCATGGCCACAGTGCAATCTAATGCATCATCAATCAAGACGATGGCCATTGAAGGAGTGCTGCCAGGCCTGGATGATTCAACAGGCCGAGCATACGTTAACTCAGGCAAGAAGAGCCTAGGTGAAGAGTCAGAGAACATTGTCAATCGTGTCGACGATCTTCAGGATATAGTGGAAGACCTTCGTAAAGATGTGGTCATGCGTGGTGTTCGACCACTCCCACGTCAACTGGAGAAAGTCAGCAAGAGCATCAGCACAGCGACTGCGGATCTTAAGAAGATGCAAGAGTTCCTTAGGCGAGAGAAACCCATCTGGACAAAGATCTGGGAAAAGGAACTTGAGCTTGTATGCAATGACAGAGACCTTCTGACAATGCAAGAAGAGCTCGCTACGGACTTGGAAGACGATCTAGACAAGGCCACGCAGACGTTTGCTTTGGTCGAGCAGGCCACCAAGCAGCAAAATCTGCAATCCGGTCAAGGCAGTGCTGTTTCTTTACGTAGTACCTCCAAAGGATTGGCAGCAATTTCGACAGACCAAGTCATGGATCCCATGAAAGCTAAAGACGGAGTTCTAGGAGAGGTCAGAGCTCTACGGCCCAACCACGAGACGAGGCTTGAAGCAATTGAGCGCGCGGAGAAGGCAAGACACAGAGAGCTTGAGACCCGGCAAGAGGGTGAGTTCACAAAGGAGCTTGGAAGCTTCGTAGAAGAGGGAAAGCTCAAGAAAAGCGGTGGCGTTGAGGAAGCCGAGAGGCTGCGAAAGGCAAAGGATGACAAGAACAGACGAGAAGCATGGGAGAAGCAACAGGAGATGGCAGCGAGTAAGAGCAAGAATGCAGAGAACGCCCCGTCGGCATCAGAACGACTAAGCGACCCTCGTGCGAATGAGGACGATTCTACCAGTCACGAGCAGGACGCATCGGAGAGACCTGCTGTGGAGGAGCAGGTCGCGCCTGTAGAAGAAGGTGAGCGTGGATTGCCATCATACTCAAATAAAATTCTGCTAATAAAGTCTTCAAGAGTCATCGAGGCGGACTTCGTGGCTACCAGCAATTTTCACATCATGACATGATTGATCATTTGTCGTATGACTGCTCTCGAGGCAGTCACTTCACCTTCTGGATTGCTTGTCTCAGCCTCCCGTTGCACACGGTTCAAGCGAAGGCGTTCTCGGTGTTTGACATGAAGCTCATACCCATCGAAGCTTCTACGAGCATGTCCAGTAGATTTTATATATTGCAAATCTAGCTCTGCAGGGACTTGCTCTCAGTCTGTAGTTTGAAGCATTTACTTGTATTGAGCCGAACGGCATTATGAATTTCCTAGTCTCATGGATCAAGTCCACGAGCTCAAGAGATTCGTAGCGTGTATTCGAATCTCGAGGAAAGCATTAAGCATAAGAGGATTCTTCCGGGTGCGGAGGAAAGAAGGAGATTACCATCGGTGTATTGGTGTATTGGTGTATTAAATAAATCACGCGCTGGAACAACCAAATCAATACCGTCTCATCACACCTAATATCCTGATGACCAGCGCTTTTGAGAAGAATTTGGAACAGCGCGGCCACAGATAGAATGGAAAGCTCCAAACCTTTGACCACGTTCTTCTTCGATAAAGCTCCAGCGGTGGAGCTAAGCTGAAGAGCCGTGATTTCACCATACCAGTTATTTAATGTCATTAATACCGCCTCGATACACCGGTAATCTAGATTAGGGCTTTGCTAAACTATGATGCCTCGGTCCTCGGCATCGCCAGACTCTTGGCATTAAGGTCGAGATCACCACTTACGATCTTTTTGTTCTCATACCTCCAATCCCTTCTTATACGCAGTTCACAAGACACAAAAGAAAATCAGGATCATATAGTTTCTATGGCACCTCCGGTACGTATTTTCCGAGTCCATCCTCTTCTGGACCAGATCTTGAGCTTTGAGACATGTCTGGAGAGTGTATACTCTGTAGACTTGTTTCAAAGCTCAACATACCCTCTCAGATAGGCAATACTGACTCCGAAACTACAACCTAGTGGGTGAAGAAGCTCACACCTTCTGGCCCTCAGGGTTCAGAGCTCCTCGAGCAGGAGCGAGCTCAGTCCAATGTCCCCGTGAAGAAATTATCGGAATTCCTGTTTTCTAAAGAAGTGCTCGCAAGGCAGGAAAGAGTTTTGGATATTCTCAAGACGGAGAAAGTGTTCAACAAGTCCCTAAATTACTTCGATGGCAGAGAGGCAAGATTCCAAACTGCTCTTGCTCGAGCGAAGCGGATGCGCCAACTTGCTGTTCAGCACCGCTGGTCTCAGGACGAGTACATGATGGCATCAGAATTGATCAGCGAGCCAGGTCCATATGGTTTGCATGCCAGCATGTTCCTGGTTCGTCTACACCCTTACGTTTTGTTGTATTACCATCGTATCCTAATTATTTCCACAAGATCACGCTTCGAGACCAAGGAACTCCTGAACAGCATGAGTTATTCCTCAAAAGGGCCGAGGAATATGAATTCATCGGATGCTATGCACAGACCGAATTGGGTCATGGTTCAAATGTGCGAGGCTTGGAGACCACTGCAACCTGGAATTCTGACGACAAAACCTTTACCCTACATTCGCCTCACCTGACAGCTTCAAAATGGTGGATTGGATCAATGGGGCGAACAGCCAACCATGCGGTCGTCATGGCGCAATTGATTATCGATGGCAAGCCCTACGGACCACATCCATTCGTCGTTCAGATAAGAGACATGAAAACACATGAGCCATTGGAGAACATACACGTTGGTGACATTGGGCCTAAATTCGGATACAATACGATGGACAATGGCTTTCTGTTGTTGAACAATGTCAAAGTCCCGCATGCTCACATGCTCGCGAAATTCTCAAGCGTGGACCCCAAGACAAACAAATACGTGAAACCTGCATCAGCTTCCCTAGTCTACGGCACCTTGGTAAGTTATTTTTGCCAGCTTCTCCTGATTCGTACTATGTTTTGAGTTACAGAACTTATCGCAGTAGTAAAAATCTTCCGGGACCTGTTTCACGGCTCAGATTTGGTCCCAGAAGAGATCTGCTGACCCCAAAACTACGTAGACTTGGGTTCGAAGCACTATAGTACTCCAATCCGGTGGAGTACTTGCTCGTGGAGTCACGATAGCAACCAGATATGCGGCTGTCAGACGGCAATTCCAGGACCGAGATGCTAAAGAGTCTGATATTGGCGAAAACCAAGTACTCAACTACACAATGGTCCAGGTTCGACTTCTACCCCTTCTTGCTGCCACGTTCGCATTGCATTTTACTGGTCGTGGAATGATGGCTCTCTACCAAGAAAACCAGAAGAAAATGGCCGGCGATGTAGGGAAGGTGTCGCATACTGGTCGAGGGCCTAGTCCCGAAGAATTGTTCCCTTCTACGGACTTGCTTGCAGATCTACATGCAACGTCATGCGGCTTGAAAGCCTTAGCAAGTACAACAGCGGCTGAGGGTCTCGAAGTCTGCAGAAGAGCCTGTGGGGGCCACGGCTATTCCAGCTTTAGTGGTATAGGTACATGGTATGCTGATTATCTCCCAACGACGACATGGGAGGGAGACAACTATATGTTGACGCAACAAGTGGCGAGGTATCTGTTAAAATCGGCACGTTCTGTCCTCAAAGGCGCGAACCCGTCAGAGAACGATACTACTCAGATATTGCGCACGTTCCTATCGAGACGCGACCTGGGCGCTGCATTCGATATTCTTGGACAGGACGAAGACATCGTTGCAGCCTTCGCTTGGCGAACTTCATTTCTCACCTTCGAAGCGCTCAAGCACCGCGATGAAGAGAAAAACAGCTGGAATAGCTTGCTCGTCGACTTTTGGCGTCTCAGTACGGCTCACTCACAATACTTGATCGTCAGAAATTTCCATGAGGCGTTGCAGTCCGAGTCTATGGTGTCTGAGCTGGGCCTTGAGACAACTGCCCTTATGCAGAAGCTCTTCCGTCTTTACGCTTTACACACTCTAGAGCGAGAGGCTTCAGAGTTCTTCTCCTCAGGCGCCGTTACAGTAAGACAGATTCAGCTGGCAAGAACGAAGACAGTCATGAAACTGCTTGAAGAGATCAGACCGCATGCTATACGGCTCGTAGACGCATGGCATTTTCCGGATTGGGTTCTCGACAGCAGTTTAGGGAGGTACGATGGGAAGGTCTACGAGGATCTGTTTGAGAGAGCGAGCGAAATGAATCCTTTGAATGCTTTGACGATTGATCCGTACCCAAATAGTGAGGTTCTGATTAAGAAGGACGAGAGAGAAAAGTTCAGGAGTAAGCTTTGACGGGACCAATGGTCATGATGTACAACTATGGATCAGCAGGAAAGATTAATGTACATACATACCTTGATGCTATATCAACGCCATAAATTCGAGACACGACGATATAGCCTTCTCTTGAAATCTTCTTGAGATATATGACATATAAAGAATGAGGTTTAAGTAGAGGCGTTGTACTCCAATGTTACCTTCCCTTTTGAGGGAATCAAAGCCTAGCGTGATCCCCGCTTCTTCATACGAACACCAAGCTCATCCTACCATCAACAAACCCTCTTCTTCCGCAAACTCTGATGGTACTTTACCCCTCACCTTGTCGTTGCAGCTCAACTGTAGTCAATACCATGACTGCGGAGACATGGATCGAATGAAGCGGGCATTATCTCTTTCTGTAAGGTCTTCCCTGAAAGACTCCACACACATGACCCAACATATGTACTGGAGGGCCTCGATCATCATATTCACCATGTTCATTTGCCCTAGCACTCTTGGCAACTATTTGCTACGATGCCGAGCATGTATAGAAAGGGCGCTCTTCCTTTGTCCCTCTTGGTGCCACCTTCTTGCCCAGTTGATGATGCCATGTATGCATGCTGGCTTCCCTATATAACGCTCAACAACAGCGAGAAATAACCTAAGCGTAACCTTTACTTTAAGTCTTCTGTGCTGATAGTCGGACCGTCGATTGTTCTCAAGATGCTGTCGCTCCCTCTCTTCATCCATTTCGCTGCAGCGGCAAACCTCATTGCCCAAATTCCTCTCGTCGACTCCTTTCCCTTTGACCATAATGAAGAACGCGCCACCGCTTCCCTGGCGAACTTCATCGCCTCCGAGGGTCCAATTGCCCTACAAGGGGTTCTCAGTAACATTGGATCTGGGGGCGCATTGGCTCCTGGGGTAAAATCAGGCTTGGTTGTAGCAAGTCCTTCAAAGGCGAATCCGGACTGTCAGTGTGTTTCATCAATGAATCAGCAACCCTCATGCCCTTCTCCTGTCTTAAGCTCTCTTGTCCATGTTTGAATGAGATTACATACCATTAAAGAAAGAATTCAGCCCTCGGTACACTTTCTTATGGACCGCTCCAACCCTTGACACGCTGTTGCTCTATGAAACCTTCTTCTAACACGAGATACTTTTCTTGGCTATGTCCCTTTGATATAAGGCAAAAGACTTATAGGACCTTTAGATTTTTACACTTGGACAAGGGATTCTGCGTTGACATACAAGGCCTTGGTCGATGCGTTCATTGCCGGCAATTCTAGCTTGCAATTAGAAATCGAAAATTACATCTACGCTCAAGCTCAGCTTCAAGCGGTCTCGAACCCTTCAGGTGACCTGTCCAATGGTGCTGGGCTCGGTGAGCCCAAATTCGAAGTGTAAGCAACCTGCCCAGCCCTTATTTCCTAGTCCATACTCTGACTCCTTGCAGAGATGGTACTGCATTCACAGGAGCTTGGGGTCGGCCTCAACGTGATAGCTCAGCACTGCGAGCCACAACACTCATAGCTTATTCGAGATGGCTGATTGCGAATGGGGGCACTTCCACTGTAACCTCAACGATTTGGCCAATCATCTCCAATGATCTTAATTACGTCGCCCAGTACTGGAATCAGACCACTTTTGACCTCTGGGAAGAAACCGACGGTCTGTATATTTGTCTCCCTACCCTAGACCACTTTACCATTTGCGAGACATGTTGAGGGGGGAGAGCTGTATCCCTTCGTGCTGTCTCATTCATGGCTCGGGGGTCTTGCCTGGAAGGAGGAATGCTGACTCCGAAGTCTTTACAGGCTCGTCTTTCTTCACCACAGTAGTCCAACATCGCGCCCTGGTTGAGGGAAACACCCTCGCAGGACAAATCGGTCAGACATGTAACGGCTGCATCCTCCAAGCTCCTCAAATTCTTTGCTTTTTGCAAAGCTATTGGAATGGCCAATATGTCCTTGCGAACATCAACGAGGACAATGGCAGAAGTTCCAAGGATGTCAACACGATCTTGGGCTCTATCCATACATTTGATCCGTCTGCTGCTTGCGATGACAGCACCTTTCAGCCTTGCTCCGAGCGGGCTTTGGCCAATCATAAAGTCACAACGGACTCCTTCAGGAGTGTCTTTGCCATCAATTCTGGTATTGCTGAGGGTTCGGCCGTTGCAGTTGGCCGGTACCCCGAGGACATCTACCAAGGGGGTAACCCCTGGTACGTCTCTTAGAAGTAGAAATGATGCTTGAATGTTGAAATTGAGATAACATGCTTCCAGGTACCTCGCCACACTGGCAGCCGCAGAACAGCTCTACGACGCCCTTTACCAGTGGAACAAGACCGGATCTCTCAGCGTTACCGCAATCAATCAAGCTTTCTTCAAAGACTTCCTGCCTTCCGTGGCAATAGGCACCTTTGCCTCCTCCTCACCAACTTTCACGACTTTGACGACGGCCATCAAGACCTATGCGGACGGATATGTGGGCATTATCGAAACGTATACACCATCCAACGGAAGTCTAGCAGAGCAGTTCTCACGCAGTAACGGCTCCCCTCTGTCAGCGGTCGACTTGACATGGAGCTACGCCTCCTTCCTCACAGCCGTAGCCCGTCGCTCAGGCCAGATGCCTGCGTCATGGGGCGAGCCAATCGCCAATACCGTCCCATCCACCTGCTCCGCTACCTCAGCGCAAGGTACCTATAGTACCCCCACCGCTACTGCACCCTTACCACCATGTACCACCGTCTCATCTGTAGCTATAACCTTCAACGTCGCCGAGAATACAACATTCGGCGAGACGATTCTTCTTGCTGGCTCGATCTCCCAGCTCGGTAGCTGGAACACGGCAAACGCGGTTTCACTCTCTGCGACTGATTACCAGATTGAGTATCCGAGATGGTTCGTTACTGTGTCTTTGCCGGCGGGGACGACGTTTCAGTATAAATTTGTTAAGGAGGAAAGCAGCGGGAGTAGTACGTATGAGGTACGTGCATTCGGAGTCCGTACTGGTTTTTTCGGCTCCAATTCTTAGCCTTGAGACATGTCTCGGGAATCAATACTCTGAAGATATATCCCAAGACTCGAAACCCCTTCTTGAAAGAAAAAAGGCTGACTCCGAGATCATTACCAGGATGGGCCGAATAGGAGCTTTACGGTTCCGACGGGGTGTGCGGCGGCGGTAGAAGTGCATGACGTTTGGCAGTAGCATCAAGAAAAGGAAGGGCAAGGCTATGGCTTTGATGGGAGGAAGTGTAATAATACCGGCGGAGTATTCCCTTGTCGGTCTTCTTGAGGGTCTGGAGAAACTGTGGTTGTATTCCTACACGATTCTTAAGAACCTTGGGGGGTATCAATAAATAAAAGACTTGACATTCTGTGTCACCCAGTACATGAACGGTCGCATTCCTCGCTATGCAAAACAGAAGACCACCCGCGATTCCCAAGTCAGTACTCTTCAAACTTATGACACGATCAATGCTACCAGACCAAGGACCCCAATAGCCATCCAGCTCCTCACATCTGCTCTTTCTGCACCATTATCCTTTGCGACCTTGGCAGTTCCAGTCGCGCCACCCTGCACGACAACTCCTGTAGCCGTACAACTCGTCCCACAAGCATAGCCGCTAGGACAACACCCACCACCTTGCCCGCCCGCGCAGGAGAACCACCCCTGGGCACATCCACTGGCTCCTAACCCCACCGCTGCTCCACCAGTGCCGCTGGGCACTGCTACTGTGACGCCGTCACTATTCACAGCAAGTGTTGAGGAAGGGAGTGGGCACGAGGTTAGGCTGCAGTCTCGACCGACTTGGCAACAGCCGGCGTGATAGTAGGCGCTGCATTGAAAATAACCTGTTGGACATTGGGAAGTCGTGACCGTCACGGCGGAGGCTGTTGTCGTCGTGGTAGGATCGGCAGATGAGGTTGGACGGATTGCTGCGGCAGGGGAGCTAGTAGACTGCGTCGTGGAGATAGAGGACGAATGAGAGGGAGAAGCGGTCACGGTTGAGGTGGTCGAGGTTGTAGCCGTAGAGGTGGACGTGGACGTTAGAGGGACGGCGGGAATGAGATCAGGCGTGGTTGAGGAGCTGGACGTAGAGGATATAGAAGAGCTTGCGGGAGACTCGGTTACAGTAGGCTCGATTGTTGAGGTCAATGTAGTGCCAACAACGCCTTTGCGAGTCGATGGTTAGTATCATGCAGGATCTGGGGGGAGCGAATGGTCAACTTACAACCAACACCATCGCAAACGCTACCTGGGATGCAACACCCACCCCCTAAGCTGTCGGGACAGACGGAATCTTCTTCGGGGCAACCCGACACCTCCTCTCCGCAGACTTCTCCAGGATTACAGCAGCCCACGTCTCCCAGTCCTGAGTCCGTTGTGAGCTGACAAACTAGGCCCGCTGCACAACAGCTATACGGGCGATTAATCGAGGAACAGTCAGAAGTACCGCCAGGACAAGCAAAAGCGCGAGTATCGAGGGCGAAGATAGCCCTAGGGGATCGAAGCAGACGGCTAAAGAGAGGCCGGGAGTTGAGTTGGTGACTGGTATGGAGAGAGAAGGGAGCTTGCAGTGGTTGTGGTACGGATGCGTTGACCCAATCCTTGACGGTTGGTTCATCTTCCAGAGGTCCCAAAGAGCGTGGTATAGGTCTCCTTCTTTCCAGCGCAAGCTTCGACTCGCTGTCGGTCTCTGCTTCGAATTGCCAGTACTCAGCAAAGAACATTTCTCCCTGGTCGCCACTCATTTTGCGCACCGCAATCGGGACCCGAGTCGCGTGAGGTGTGATTGCGATTCCATCTCTTCTTTTCAAAGATTCATGCCCAGAATTGGTCGTCAAGAAAGGTCGAAGGCCAAATGGCCAAGGGTTATCGAGGGCTTGTGTGACGGTCGGAGCTGTAGCGATAAATAAAAGCAACGAAGCTGGAACAAGCTGAAGGGCAGCTAGAGGAAGCATTTGCGCTCGTATGGTTCTAATTGTATGGGGGACAGTAGCGTTTGGCCGCTGGTAGGGGAGAAAGACGGATGCACCAGCGATTTGATTCTGGCGAGACGCTGTAAAGTTGAATGCAGTCAGTCTATGGGGTCAATACGTGTACATCCACTCTGCTGTTCAAATGGTTCAGATGAACAGAGATGATTCCGTATGCAGATGAATCAGAAGGAAAATGGTTCATGATGAAAAACATCAGCAGTGTTTTTAATCAATTGTCAATATCAAGTTTCTGTTTGGATAAAAAGCGGCTGGTAGATAGTTGCAGGCTGGGAAGATCTTATCGCCGACATCCCCGTGGATCATAAGTCATACTTTAGGGCTGACAATCTCGCCCTAAAGCTATGCTCTTTTCGGCAATATTGAAACATTGACAGTCAGTTCGCAGAACCATGACCTTCCCTACCCCAATGGAAAGCTACCAGTAACTCTGTGATCTTTTCGTTGGACTATCTTTCCGTGTTGTGATTTCATTCAGATTCGGCATACTCGATGTACCGTGAAAAGCCTTGGGCGTGCTGTCTCTGCAATCACTGAAATGTTCTTCCTTCGCATTTGCGCCAGCTTTCCACACAGTCGGAAGGAGCATCCACTCCCATACAAGCCTTAGCCTTATTGAAATATACTGGGCTTTCCATCCGTCTTGCGTACAAAACATCCGAAAAAGCATCCTCTCAAACCTGCACAATGGCTGGGCCCCCTTATCCCTCTGCATCGACCTTCGTCCCCAACTAATGCAGATTACTCTCCTGCTGCTTCTCGTGGCGCCTCTAGCAGGCCTCGCGGCGCCAATCGAGAAGCCATCCTCTCCTTACCACATTGTCAATGCCGAAGCCGTTCCTAACGAATTATCAGCCACCTGTTATCGCCGCTGGCGGCATCATGGTCATCTCACTTTTCGTCTTGCTCGTGTGCAGCCTTGCAGTGGACGGACTGACCAGAAAGATTCCTCCGCAAGCACGAATGTGCATACCAAATTTCTTCACAACAAACGTGCCATTCCGTGGGTCGGATGAGGTCAAATCCGATGCGGTTCTCACACTGTGTGGCCACAAGCAAAACCACTGTGCGACATTTGGCCATACAGTAGGAATTCGAGGATTTTGCTTCGTCCATTGCTTCTGACTGATGGTTTCTTACAGGAGACATGCTGCCCGCCAGACACGACCTGTCGCGGCTCATCGCAAACATCCTCTCACGTCTTCTGCTGTCCTAATGCCTTCTCTTGCTCTGAGAACATGGATCAACGCCCTATGCACATGCTCGAAGGTCCCGCCTCTGTTGGCGGTGGCTGTTGCGCCACTGTCTTGCGCTGTGCATCTGACCTGTGCTTCGAATATCACTATAAGACTTCGGCGGTGTTCCAACCCTTTCCCATTCACAACAGTACATCCTCCGATTCCCAAGGCTTCTATGATGGCGTCAGCCTGGCCACTATGGGCACTTTGCAAAAGTCTTTTCCACCCAGCAGCCTCTCTGATGATAGAACCGTACCAACATATGCATTGCAGAATTGCCAGCCAGAGGACATTGGTCAGAAGGGTCAGGACTTGCCAATCAGCGACAAAATTCTTGGAATCCCCACGGCCTGGAGAGCGAAGATTAGCGAAATCGCCATGAAAAGTCAGGCTGAAGAGAACTGGGATGGCAAGAGTGGGAAAAGAAGATTGCGCAGACTTGGATGCGTCGTTATGGGATTGTCAGTGATCACCGTGGTCATGTTCGTGTTTTAGAGACTTCAAAGACAGTCGCTACGCTAGGAGTGACGGTAGAACAAGAACGAAGAAGAATGAAGAAGACTGATCAAACGAGCAAAAAAGTGTGTAATTAGTCAAGCTGCCGAACCACTGTTCTGCTTCCTGAACGAGACTTTTTCCACGCCAACAGTCTCCACACCGCTTGGATCAGTCTTCAGCTGATATACATAGAGCACCAGGACATCACCTTGCACCTAGATATTGTCAGCTCTCCTTTCTCCACAGAAACCCAATCCATCGCGACTCACATCCATCAAACAAAAGCTCGGCACGGGCTCTTCCCCTTCTGCCCACCACCCTGTCCCCAGCGCCCCCGTTGCACTTCCCGGATTCACAAAGAACTTTCCTTCAAGCTCATACGCCTCAAATTTGTGTGTGCCTCCCCATAGTAGAACATCGACATCCATATGTCGTGCTGCAATCAACAAGCTATCTGCATCACCCGGCGGTATTATCGTGTGCCCATGCGTGAAGCCAATACGTAGGGAGCCATGTGTCACAACTTTTGAAAGAGCAAGGTTGGGTGCTTCGACGTCAAAGTCACCCTTGACGATCTGTAGATCTGGGGCTATGCCCCGAAGGAAATCGTAGGTTTCTTTGTCGGTGAGATTGCCCAGGCAGAGGATTTGGCCAATTTTGTTTGGTGCAAGGAGCTTTTTGAACTGGCGAAGCGGAGATTAGTAGGGAGACGAGGAGAGCGAGTAGTACAAGGGCGTACTTTGGCCGGGATGTCCTGTAAAAAGATCAGCCCATGGATACTTGCGGGCGAGACTTTAAGATGTGTTTCCGTACTGGGGCTCGGTCTGGTATGAAAAGGTCACCGAGGACCAGTACCAGTCTGGAGGTCATTGTAGCTTTGTAGCTCTATCATTGGCTCTTTGAAGGTCGAGATATCGTTACGTCCGAGGAGGAGGCTGCTTGCTGACTTCAACGCGACCTCATGCCGACTTCGGATGGTAGGTGTCCTCAAATTGATAGCATTACTTGTGGAGTCTGCTTCAACAAATACAAATGGGCGTGTTGAGCTGCAGTGTTGATACAGGTACATGAATAACATCCAACATCCCTGCCGAAAATCTTTCTGCGGGGAATCCAGACCTCGATGTGCCTGTCGTCACGGAACAAAAATCTTCAATGTCTGTTCTCCCCAATTCTGTACGAATTACTACATCAAAATCTTCTCGAATCAGACCCTCTCATTCGAGTCATTCAGCACTGAGCAGACGTCATCCTGGCCGCAAGATTCCCCACTCTCCTCTGCCGACGACCCCTCCATTCTTTAGCTCTGGCTTCTCCACGCGCAAGACTCTCGATAATATCGAGGCACCTTGAGCAAAGGCCCCTTCTAGAGATCAATACTCCATTTTCGACCGAGAGACAAGCAGGCAAGCAAGACGACCTTGAGTATACACCGATCCGGAGAGACCCACCAAAATCCGCTTCACCAGAAGATCGAAGAATCAACATGTCAAATCAAGCAGAACATCCTGCTCTGTTGATTCCAGGGCCAATTGAATTTGATGATGCTGTGCTTTCATCTATGGGACACTTCAGGTCCGCCAGATGTCCCATTGTAGCGACGGCCCTATACTGAAGCTCCGCAGCCAGTCCCATGTCGGGCCCCCCTTCGTCGCCACCTTCGGCGAAACTCTTACAATGCTTCGAAAGCTCCTCCAGACATCAAACCCGGCTTCTCAGCCTTTCGTCATATCCGGCAGTGGAACACTTGGTTGGGACCTAGTCGCAGCAAATCTAATAGAAAGAGGTGAAGACGCGCTTGTTCTGCACACAGGGTATTTCGCGGACTCTTTCGCTGAATGCTTCGAGACATATGGCGTCAAAGCAACACAGCTGAAAGCGCCAATTGGAGACCGACCACAGCTACCAGAAATCGAGAAGGCGTTGAAGGAGAAGCACTATAAGTTAATATCCGTTACGCATGTCGATACCTCTACAGGCGTTCTAAGCGAGATCAAGGCGCTCTCAGAGCTAGTACACCGAGTCAGTCCCGAGACCTTGGTGGTTGTTGATGGCGTATGCAGCGTTGGATGTGAGGAAATCTGTTTCGATGAATGGGGCATTGATGCTGTTTTGACCGCAAGCCAGAAAGCCATTGGCTGCCCGCCTGGTCTTTCGATATTGATGTGCTCTGAGCGTGCTATGGAGACGTTCAGAAATAGGAAAACTCCACCGTCGTCTTACTTCGCTTCTTTCAAGAATTGGCTGCCGAGTACATATCCCTCACATGATCCCAAAAGATTCATCTCAAGCTAACACGGTTGAAGTCATGCAAAACTACGAAGCAAAAAAGGCCTCTTACTTCGCAACTCCGCCAACTCAACTCATCAACGCTCTCCACACCACTCTAACGCAAATTCTATCGCGTCCACTTTCCGAACGTTTCGCTGTCCACCGTGAAGCATCACAGCGAATCAAATCAACCGTGACATCTTATGGACTGAAACAGCTAGCCACAAAACCCGAGAATCAAGCGAATGGAATGACAGCCATCTATCTACCAGAAGGCGTCAAAGCAGCTGACATTTTGCCCAATATTCTCAAGAAAGGAGTAATTTTCGCAGGAGGTCTGCATAAAGAAATTGCGGCCAAGTACATACGATTTGGCCATATGGGTGTCAGTGTCACAGACCCGAAGAGAGACGACATCGAGCGAGCATTGAAAGCTCTCAAGGAAGGTCTCGGTGACGCTGGCGTCAAGGTTTAGGATGTGGAGATTGTGATGGTTGTGTACGGGCATAGCGGCATCAAAAGCAATTTATGGGAACAGGATACATGACTAGAACTTGTCGAATCTACGTAAATTATCCCGTTAGATCAAATCAGTCTCTCCGTTTTCTTCGCAAACTTCTGGTTTCCCTAGGGCATGGTTACAGTTTCGTGAACTTCCAGCTCGATATGAGTCTAAGAGGGGTTTAGTGCAATCTCGATTTGACCCTGTGCCATCAACGCCTGCTCCATCTGTTTTCTGTAAGGAGTTTCTGTAAGGCATCACTCAACGACGGTAAATCTAGGATAATAAGTCTCGCTTTGGTAGAAATGTCGTTAGCAACGCATATACGGCAAACCCAAATATCGAACTGTCTGATATGGTGGTCCGCAACGGAGCGCATGCCCCTCTGATTGAGGGCGACGAGCATGGATTCTCTGATCATGCTGAGGATGACATTTTCAAAGAAAGCGATATCACTTCACCGAGTGCCTTTATATGGGCGCTTACCTTTGCTGCTGGTATCAGCGGCCTCCTCTTTGGTTACGATACTGGCGTCATTTCCTCAACCCTTGTTTCGATCGGCAAGGATTTGGGGCATCCCCTGACAACTCTCGACAAAGGTTTGATCACCTCCTCTACGAGTCTGGGTGCTCTTATTGCCAGTCCCGTCGCCGGACTACTGGCTGATATGATTGGGCGGAAGCCAATCATCTTGATTGCAGATGTCCTCTTCATCACTGGTGCTTTGAGTCAGGCTGCCATTACCTCAGTATTTGGCATGGTAGTAGGGAGAAGTATCGTCGGCTTTGCCGTTGGGGGAGCAAGCCTCGTGGTCCCGCTGTATATCTCCGAGCTCTCGCCCTCACCTTTCCGGGGAAAGCTGGTCACTCTAAGCATTTTGTTCATTACCGCAGGGCAGGTCGTGGCCTATATCATAGGGTACGCTCTCTCTATGCAGAGGAATGGCTGGAGATGGATGGTAGGCTTAGGAGCTGTGCCCGCGGTGTTGCAGTTCGGACTGATGCTTGTACTACCTGAAAGTCCAAGGTGGTTAGTTAAGGATGGGAGGTCACCGCAAGCTCGCAACGTACTTCGGAAAGTCTATGCCGCTGGGAAAGACCACGCCGTTGAGGAGGTACTGCATGCCATAAAGACAGAGATAGTGGAGGAAGAAGCCACAAATAACAATATGTCTACTTCTGCAATGGGGAACCAACCTCATACATGGCTCACTCGGCCACGGAACAGATTCGCCGAGCTGTTCTGCGTCGGTGGCAACAGAAGAGCGTTGACGATTGCCTGCTTGCTCCAAGGACTGCAGCAGCTATGTGGCTTCGTATGGCGGTCTCGCTACGAATATTGAGACTTTGTAACTGACTTCGTACAGAACTCTTTGATGTACTTTTCGGCAACCATCTTCTCACTCTTAGACTTTGACTCCCCAACTTTGACGTCTTTGTCCATTGCTGTCACCAACTTCGTCTGCACTTTGCTTGCTCTCATAATAATTGACCACGTCGGTCGTCGACGCCTCTTGTTGCTCTCGATACCCGTGATGGTCGTGGGTCTTATTGCAAGTTCAGTCTCATACGAATACCTTGGCCATCCTAGCTGGGTTCACGGCTCTGCCAGCTCAACGCCTGGTGTCGCTCAAAGTCCTTGGGCTGTGGTCATCCTCATTGCAATTACCATATATGTCTGTGGGTACGCAATTGGACTCGGAAACATCGCCTGGCAGCAAAGCGAGCTCTTTCCATTGTCCGTTCGGTCCTTGGGGTGTGGACTTGCAACTGCTACGAATTGGGGTAGTAATTTTGTTGTTGGCCTCACTTTTCTGCCAATGATGGAGTATCTCACGCCGGTCTGGACATTTGCAATATACTCTTTGATTTGCATCGTTGGGTGGGTGTGCTGTTGGGCAATTTATCCAGAGACCAGAGGATTGGGCCTGGAAGATGTGCGAGACCTGTTAAGGGATTCGTATGGCGTCGAAGAGAGCTTGAGGAGGGCTAAACTCAGAGATTTATAAAGAAGGAAAGATTCTATGCAATCGCTTTTGCACTTCTCAGTCGCAAAAGCTAGTTCCTTGAGTTGAAGTGCGACCTGCTTTGGACTGCAAAGCAGGGATGAGTGGGGAGATGATCGCCGCACACCCATTTTCTTTGATTATTCGTCCCAAGTTCTTCTACACACCCCTAGTACCACCTCTCAATCTGGTGGGTATCTTACCCTGCCGGGTGCGCACTATCCGGGTCCACCGCCCGAAAATTCGTCCTTTTGAGACCCAACATACTCTAAAAGTGCGCCTTTCTTGAACAGGATTCTCCCTCCCTGATGGTTTAATCTTCAGAAGAAAGTCCCAGGCTTTGACCCGGCACCCGGGGACAGCACCCAAAGGTTCCAAGGTTAGGTTCAATTTTAAGGTATGGGCGAAGATAGAATTGTAGGTGTGTAGCTAAAGAACGAGAGTATACAGCGATTACAGCCCTGGAGATGTCATTATAAGACGTATGTCACTATTGAGCTCACCACCATGATAGGGTACTAAGGAAACTACCTTGGCAGCCAAAAGTAGTCAAAGACCGTATTCAAAATCTTCTTTTTATCTCACAAGTCTGAATTACACATTGAAGCTCTCGCTCAGGATGTATGTACATAAAGTAGCCACAGACGAGTCACACAACAATAATAACGTATTCAGTCGGGGAGATCATTGACAAAGATTATCGAGGAACCCGGATGATAATGGTAGCGCATCAGGGAGCACATTGCCAAACCCAGCATTCCAACCACATCGATTACCTTACGGCGTTCGTGGAAACCTAAGGATATTGAAATAAGGTGATGGGTATTGTGGAGCTGATGGGAAGGACTCAAGCGTGTTGTCACTATGGCTCTTGACCGCTGTAATTCCTTCAAAGCCTGTCTATAACAAGAGGCGGTATACATATCAAGCTTATCGTTCATCTAAATATGTGTCTTCTCCTTTGCTATAGTTTCGCGATTATCCCACATCCATTCATCGACCATCTCTGCTTATGTTCTCACACTCTGAGCGTCCTTAGCTGTACTTCCTGAACACCTCTAAGTGGCCCTGTCCCATTATTAAAATCACTCTCAATAGCATCATCTCCCACCAATGCCAGTTCTTCGTCGCGTCTTACATCTCCTCGAACCTGGGTATCATTCTTCTTATTATTATTGTGCAAAGCCACATATAGCGCGCTACCCAAGATGAGACTGCTCCCGGCTATACCCCATGCCCCTGGCGTCGTGTTGAAAACCATCTTATCAAAAGCAAGCGCAAATAGCATCTGCGTGTAGACCATGTTGGTCGCTCGACTGCCCTTCTCATGCTGCAAGCCTGCCGTGAGTAAAAACTGCATTAGGAACCCACAGATGCCGAGGAAGACCAAATAAATCCACTGCCGCAGGTTGGCGGGCAGTTGGAAATCTATGCCTGGTACTGCAAGGAGTGCCACGGTACTCACGAGAGTGGACCAGGCTGCAAAATAGTTCACAGAGACTAGGGGATGTGCGCGCTTGCCGATACAGCGAATGGTAGTGTACGCAGAAGCTGCGCCGAGAACGCCAATGAGGGCAACTCCCACGGCACTGAGACGCTGTGCTGATGTTACATGATTGGGTCCCCAGAGGTCGGTGGGCATGGTGACGTTGGTTGAGGGTAATCCATCGCCGACTCCACTTGCTACAGGCGGCACGTCCGAGCGATGTGGAAGTAGAGACGTGGGTCGGGCAATGAGGACGACTCCAAGAAAGGAGACTATGCCAGCGATCTGCTCATTGCCACCAAACGGCTCATGGAGGAGGAATGAACAGGCCCAGCAAGCCACGATTGGAGCAAGGAAGGTGATCACCGTAGCGTCTGACAGAGGCAGGTATTGCAGTGAATCTTTAGCCTATTAGGCCACAGATCTGAGACCGAGTTGGAAGTTTCATACTCACAGTACATGCCATATACTGCTCACGGTCAGCGGTTGCTGAGCGCTTTCTCCAACGGTACCTCCACTTACCTCCAAAGAATCCACCCACCCCACGTGCAATCAAGAGTCCACGGACTTCCCGCGATCCAAAGGGTGACAATTTGGCCCACCATTGATAGATGCCACTGAGGACAAGAGTGCCAGTCATTCGAGCAAACAGAATCTGCTGTGATTGTAAGACTCAAAAACCGAGAGTGTCCGGTGGGAATATCAGGAACATGGCTGGGCGTACCTGAAAGGGATGCATTCCAGGTCCAGATGTTCCAGCTGTTTCCAGTAGTCTAATTGTGACATTCATCATAACACCGAAAAGCTGCGCAAACATGACCAAGGCTAAACCTTTGTTACTGGCCCAAGATAGCCGAAACGTTTCTTTCCATGTCGTCGGCGATGGTGCGGGAGAGCTTGAGAGCAATCGCCCAGCCGAAGACACGGTGAGCAGGCGTCCAGTACATCTTTCGTTCTCATTGTCTGCAGAGTAGGTAGAAAGGTCGGACACGGTATCGGATGATCTCGCAAAAGCGGACTGAAGTGGCACATCTAGATATGGGTGATGGTTGCTCGTTTTTGCCGAAGGATTGCCGTGATCCGCTTTCGACAACGAGTTTTCTAGGACTGAGGCGGGGAAGTCTTTCTGCTTTCCCTCTCCTTCTCCTTCGACCTCGGACTCAGAGGAAGATAGGAACATGATTGCTCATCAAGCACAGCCAACACCTCGTTACACTGTGGACACATTAATACAGCAGAACTAAAAAACATGAAGATGGAGAAGGTAGCACCTGACTCAACCAAGCGAGGCCGAATCAATAAACATTAAGGTACCTGAGGTATCCGGCCGGTCACGGCGACGCTATCTGTACATTTGAGCACTAGAGAGCGAGAGTGGGGCTTTTGTGCGAAAATTGGCGTAGCTCCGAGTCCAAACAAGGTCCATGGATCCAACAGCTTCCTGAATGGTTCAAGTCAGCATTTCCGACGGGTAGACATGGAACAGATGTTATGCGCGACGTTGTTTGAGGCACATGTGCATCTTGTCCCATTTACGGAATACTCGTCTAGAAGTTGCAGCATTGATGCCAGCATGTCGTGAGTGGGAGCCAGGGCAGCGAGACGGTAATCTCACCCGACAGCTCCAGTACCCTCATATCTCAATTCTCGGCGACAAACATCAAAGCCAACGGTTGGAGCAACAGTGAAGGCTATGCCACACCATTCATGATGCCCACCCCTGGCTCATGCTCTCGTACGAGTATTATTGTCGGCGCGGGGCAATGGCCTGCGAAAAGGCGGCTCTGTGATTACTTGAAGTATGCTGGTGACGGTACCCCGCAAAATGAATGCGCCAGAGTTCCCTAGAGGTACTCTCGTACTTTAACACGATTCTCACTTGATCCTTGATATTTTTCTTTGCCTACTCGTAGTCGCATGGTCATCTGGATTTCGTTTCCTTGCTCTTTCTTGTCACAGGTGCATCTAGTCTCTCAGCTTCTTACCAGCTTTCCTTGACCACAATAACCGCCTTCCACAAAAGACAAAAGATGAAGGTCGTCACGCTCTCTAGCTCCTGGCAGGCCGGTCATGGACCGCCATACTTGTGCTTACAGAGGAAGCTGATCCTCTTCCGCGAGGCCATGCTCGGTCTTGAGCTTCCAACATGACCACAGGATGGTGACGAGAGTATAGAGCTTGCAACGCGAAGCTCTGGGTAGTGTACATTCGCTCTTTATATATAAACTTCTCCTTAATAGCTACTCGCTCTTTTCCACGCTTTACTTGCTCAAATTCTGTCCTGGCTACCACTCTGTCAGTACTCTTGCAAAGACAGCTTTGTTGGTTCCCCTCTTATACATTATGAAACCCCTGTCGCTGTTGACAGTCTTGCAGGCCGCTTGCTGGACGCAAGCGCTGCCACTTCTCGAAGCGCAGACACCAAACGACATACTCGCGGCAGGAGTGCAGAGTCTACCTTCTCCTTCAGAGGCCCCTGGTACTAGAGGGGTTAGTCTGTTCCTATTAGCCCTTGCATGGCGCTGTTTGCTGATTTCTTCTGAAGATCATCCACGTCGCGCTTGAGACGGCTGGCCATCCCCATCTGCAGCCATTTCCAACAGAAGTCATCCCTTCACCCTCCTCAACCATATCCGTTGCCACCAATAAGACCATAGCACAAGTGAAACCCTTAATTGCGGCCGCCACTGTGTCCAACATTTTCGCCTCTCCAATCAGCACTGAAGCTCCGCCATCGGTCTTTGCGACCAGGCCGGACCACCCCGTGGGAAAACTTGGCATCGTAAGTTAGTATAGTATTTGGGCCGATCATTAGCTTACTCAACCTTAAGACGAACCAAGGCCCCACGGAGACGAATAAGTTTTATGCGAACTTCTTCCTTGGCGATCAGCTCAACGGGGTTTGGACACACCCATACTCTCTTCTTTGGAGCCAGGGCGGTGGCAATGCATTCTCTTACGGTCTCAGCATCACCCACGACGAGGCATATCAAAGGGCCTACGGGCCCAATGCAACTGCAGACCCGGTCGAATTCTACATCAATCCGATCGGGATCCAATCGTTGATCTTCTCTGCAGCGGAGCTGGGCCCGTAAGTCTCGATCCGTCAACTCTGTAATTGGTTGCTGACTCGAGAAGGGGAATGTCTTTGACCACTGACACTTTGACTGCGTTCTCTGCGAACGTCAACCTCCTACCGAGTGGTGCTACGACCCCTGCCATCAGCTTTCCGATGGTGCAGGGCATGGGGTTTGTCACCGCAATATAGTACGTGCTTCAATGTCCATATGTCTCTTTTCGGAGTGCACTCTGAGTCTTCAGACATGTTCTGGGACGTTGCTCTCTCTATGTCCTAAGGCTCTATATGCCCCCTCAAAGAGGCAACGCTGACTCCGAAATTATGATCCAGTAATGGAGCAACTCCCTTCGTTGATACCAGCGTGTTCTTCAATGCCATAACGCCACTCGCCTCTCCTGCTGCAGGTGTAACGAAATACAGATTGCTCCTTGATGATGGCAACACATGGCTTCTGTACGCAACAGCGAATAACGGTTCGGGCCTTGCCCTCACTTTGTTGAACACCACCAGATTGGTAGCATCGGGATCTTTCACCGGAATAATTCAAGTTGCGAAGAATCCTGGAGACGTAGCAGCTCAGGAAGCTTCATATGACAGTGCTGCTGGTGCCTACGCAACGACAGCTACACTTTCTGCATCCGTCGACGGAGCTTCTGGATCTTATTCACTGAGCTGGACCAAGGTCGCCGCTAATGGCGCTAGTCTCATCATGATGGCACTTCCTCATCACCTTCAATCTATGGACTCGACCACAAGCGCAGGTCAGACAGCAATCCAGCTCCAAACGACTACGAAGGGACTTGCTACTGGTGTTATCGGAGACTCATGGACAATGGTGGAACCGTCCATGCCTGTTGACATCGGCTTTGCCCCTTGGAATGCTAGCATTGCTTCTACCAACACCATCCCGGCTGCCGCAATGACAGCGATCGACAACGCAGGTATCAGTGACCTTTCGCAGGATATGAATGCTCAGTCGAATCTGAATAGCATGTATTATAGCGGCAAAGCCTTGGCAAAGTTCGCAGCAGCGATATACGCCGTTCACGACCTAGCCGGAGACGTCTCGACTGCTCAAGCTGGCCTGGCGAAGCTTGAGGAAGCTTACGAACTTTTCGCGAACAACACTCAAATTTACCCACTCGTGTATGAATCGCAATGGGGTGGCGTCGTATGTACGTATTTTCGGAGTTCATATTTCCTCTTCCGGAGCAGATCTTGAGCCTTGAGACATGTCTTGAGAGCGACTACTCTGTAGACATGTTTGAAGGCTCACCATATCCCCTCGGATGGGCAATGCTGACTCTGAAACTATGATCCAGCTACGGCCTCGTACATCACAGGAAACAGTGGGGACGATTTTGGAAACACCTATTACAACGATCATCACTTCCACTGGTCGTACTTTGTGTACGCTGCCAGTATTATCGCCTACCTCGATCCAGCCTGGCTGCCCGCACACCGAGACTGGGTGAATACTCTCGTACGAGATGCCAGTAACCCTAATTCTAACGATCCATACTTCCCCGTTTCCCGTAGCTTTGACTGGTATCACGGGCACTCTTGGGCTAAGGGTTTGTTTGATAGCGGCGACGGGAAGGACCAAGAATCCACATCCGAAGACGCCTTGTTCAGTTACGCAGTCAAACTATGGGGAAGGATCATTGGTGACACAGCCATGGAAGCTCGTGGGAATTTGATGCTAGCCGTTCAGAAACGTAGTTTTCAGAACTACTTTCTCCTCGAATCCACCAATGCCAATCAACCTGCTAACTTCATCGGTAACAAGAACACCGGCATCCTATTCGAAAATAAAGTCGACCACACAACCTACTTCGGCACCAACGACGAGTATATACAAGGAATACACATGATCCCAATCAACCCCTCTAGCCCTTATATCAGGAACCAAAACTTCGTGACCGAGGAGTGGAACACGTACTTCTGTGATGGCTGCGTCGATCCCGTCAACAACGTTACTGGGGGTTGGAGGGGTATCCTGTATTCGAACTTGGCGCTTATCGATCCCGTCAAGTCTTGGAACTGGCTTACTGGACCAGGCTTTGATGCTCAGTATCTGGATGACGGAGCGAGCCTGACCTGGTACGTACTTTTCCGGGTAACCCCTTTCCTTTTGGTAGCAAATTGGGGCCACGATCCAGATTCCGGGAGCAGAAAGCTCCTTCGCTCCCCCAGATTTGTCTAGTTACTTGCGTGAAATACCATGTTTTGGCAGTGAAAGGATATTTCGGCTCTTCAGATATGTCTCGTTTCTCGATCTATTACCCAAAGAGGACTATACTGACTCCGAAATTTGCGTAGGTACTTGGCGCTTGCCGCGGGGATGGGAGGTGCTGGTTAAAAGTGGTGGGGAAAGAGGCGTTGATCCCTCCTTCCCCTGTATATCTTTTCCCTACTACGTGCACATTTCTTATATCACCCACGTCTTTTCTCCCGTCACACAGTTCCTGCCCTGCACATATCCATCACGTACATACTTATTCTACTCATACTTCCTTTCGCACATAGTACTTCTTGTGTACATTGTTCTGTCCTTTCAACCTCTGTCACATCCGATCATGTATCTAGTCGGTCTATCCTAGGTATGCACATCCTCTCCACACATTTTCAATCGATGTTCCCATCGTGACCTTCGCAATAGCGTAGATCTGCAACGATGAATCCGCACAACACCGTCTTCCGTGCAGTAGAGGCATCAGTAGCGTGGCGTACAGCATATGGGCTTCTGCTTTGAGACTTACGACGGTAGATGGTGCAAGGACTAGATGCGGCTTTAGCCAACACTAGAGTGTTCTCTGCGTTGTGTGAAGATTTATCGCTGCATGGGTGGCACGACTGTTATGGGAGACTCTTTGGATCACAAAATTCGTTAGATAGGCAGGAGCTATGGATAAATGGACAGTACACAGCCAAACACTATATGAAAGCACCTCCCGCAGTCGTGTTCCCGATATCCCCCCTCATACTCATGTTACCCGGATCACCCTGCTTCAACCCCGCTCTCTGGCCCAACCTCTTCCCTTTCAAACTACCAATCTTGACTTGCCCACCCTCGTCGCCGCTCTCGGCACCATGGTCTGGTTTCCCGTCCGTCTGCGCTCTCATCAGATAGCTCAAGCGTTGCGCGGCATTGACGTGACCACTGACTCTGAGACGGTCAATCAACTCTTGGTCTGTAACATCCAACCTGTGAGTGCCTAACGGATTAGGGTGACCGCGCAGCCAACGCTTGTTGCCATACTCGTCTGTCTCTTCTCTCAGATCCTCGCCGAAGCCGTTGAAGGGAGGTGCTTCACTGGCTGCGCTGCCGAATTTGGAGTCGCTGCTAGTAGAGACCCAGCTGCTTCCTCTGCTGTTCATTCGCGAGGGGCGGCTGAAGTTTTGAGGAGAGAGGGCGCGCGCGTTCAAGTGGTACTTGATATAGCTCTTCTGGCGTCGCGGTGAGGCTGTAGAGCTGAAGGATCGGGAGGGGCTTGATCGCATTGGCGGCTCGAGGGACGAGGATTCGAAATAGGACCGTTGAAGGTCCTCTCTAGGAGGTGTGAACGGACGTTCAGACACAGCATTATTACCAGTACTGCCTGACTCAGATGAGGGTATCTGTAAGGGTGCTGTCTTCGATGCGCGAATTGAAGATATCCGGGACGATGAGGGGCCAGCAGAAAAAAGTGGATTGCGTGAACTTCGCTGTTGCAGACGGTGTTTGTGGAAAGACTGAAGAGGGTCGGCCTTGAGGAGATTGGATTGAAACCGCGAAGAAGAGCCTGATTTTCGTTTGATACTGCCTTGTGTGGGAGACAGTACTGGCCTGAGTGTTGGCTTGCGAGACCCTTCGTTATCCGGGAATCCGTGAATGACTTGTGAGTGGGAACCCTTGCCGAAAGCATTCGACGCCGGGGGCCGAGTATTCCACGGAAATTTCCCGATGGTGGCCTCTCGTTCGAGTCCCGGATTTGAAGAACCGTCCGTGGAGGCCCAGGTACTACGACTGAGATTGCGCCAGGAGTTCCGAACGATTCCAAAGCCTGGAGGTCCACTTGCAAGACCGCTGCCATGGCCTACGCCCTTACTGCTAAAACGAAGGTTGCTGCTACCTTGACTCAAAGTGTTACGTCCGTGCCCAATGCCGCTGAGGCGTTGACTTGAAAAGATGCTGGCAGTATCGTAACTCAGATTCGATCGCCGTTGCTTTTGTTTCGAGTGTCTCTTGGTCGGTGATTCGTCGATTATGACAGATAGCCTTTGAACAGCCAATGTGGGTGCTTTTAGTCCACAGGATGTCGTTCCGGCTTTTCGCATTGTGCGCTTCTCTGGTATATGGCTGACGTCTGGCACCGATTTTTCTTTTGTTCGTCCAGAGCAAGGAAGCCCCGCAGACTCCGGCCCTGTCGAGTGCTCTGTGCTGCCGATAATACCACTTGACACATGCGATTTTAACCCGCGGGGGCTATGTCCTGATGTCTGAAACCCTAGAAAGTCTAACCATGGTGCCTTGGACGCCATTGAAGAAGCTCTCCTTCGGTTGATGGCCAGCACTCTTGGTGTCTCTGCCCCTACCTCAGCGTTCGGAGTATCCTTTTCCAGAATCGGCCGCGATATCCTCCATTTCGGCGAGAGTAACGGACCATTGTTTGCTTTTCGTTGCCGCCTTCTCTTAAGACAGAAGCATAACAGAAGCAACAATCCTAACCCAACGAATATTGGCACTATGACCGCTGCAGCAACCCAACGCTTTTTGGGCCTGCTGGCTGAGCTTGTTGCATTTCCGGTCTGGTTGCCCCTCGCTGTAGAGCCGGACGTAGCTTTGGGAGAAATGCTGTGGCTATATGTGGTCCGTGCACTCGAGGCGCTTGCATTTTGTAAGTCAACCGTGAGGATTTGGGATTGGCTCTGCGTTCCATGTGTTGCAGTCACCATGACATGGATTGACTGAGGCTTTAAATCCGTGGGGACGTGGCCTTGGAGCTTCAGGGAACTCGAATTGAAATTCAGCCATACAGATGCCGCACCAAGATCTACCGCAACGTCCGCCGTGGAATCTGAGACGAGCTCAGGCTTGAGATCATACGTAAAGACTGCTCCTATCGTGGCGTTCACTGTGGCAAAAGGCCCTACAAAGGAGCTCGTAAGGGAGCTCGTATGGTTGTTGGTGTTCTGGATTAGGACGATTGTGCTCGTAGCATCCCCATAAACATCGCTCGCAGTCACGGAGAAGTTTTGCGAAGTTGCACTTTCGGGAGGTGTGCCGGATAGGGTCAGGGTACTAGAATTGAACGACATCCACGGTGGCGTGCTTGCCACAACTTCGCGTAGCTCGGAAGAACTTGCCGGCTGACCATCCAGAGTCAGATCATGCTGAAGACCAGTGAAGTTTACCAGCAACCCATTCGTGATATTTATGACATGCAGCCTGTTTCCAAAAATGAGTAGATGGCTCTGAATAACCAATTGAAAGCTTGCGACGGCTTCTGTAAATCCAATCACATCTGAAGCTATGAGCTGTATCTGGAACACTTGAGGAAGCTCCCATGGAGAGGTCGATGAGGGCGTTGTGCCGGAGAAGGTAAGACTGCTGGGATGGAAGTTGATCCAAGACGGCAAAGGCGTATTGTTAGCGCATATAGCATAATATACAGTGTTTGCGCTCGTATTCGTGAAAGTATTTGGAGAGAAAGAGAGCGACAGTGCAGTCGAGGGTGCAAGTGAGAGACTGTCGGGGCTGGGAACCGGGCCAAAGGCGGGGAGCTGCTCTGCGACTGAAGTACCCAGTCCAGGTCCAGGATCAGTAGACACTACAAATGTCACGGACATTAAGCTTGAACCAGTGTCGTCAGTCGCGGCCAGGCCCACGGCGAAAGATCCAGCGTCAGCAGATCTAGGTGTTCCAGAGAAGACCCTGCTTGAGCTGTTCAGCTGAAGCCATCCTGGGCCGTTCGTGAGACTATAGTCGATGGAGTTTCCAGCCCAGCTGAAAGTGGAGTCCGAGAAGACAAAGTTGTAGGCTTGATTGGGTCGGGCGACAGGCGGGACTTGCGCGTTGATGGGCAAATTGATGCTGGGAGTCGCATAAACTGAGACCGAGGAGGCCAGTAGGAGGACGGGGAGAGCGGCTTTGTGCAGGTGTTTCAAGGTTGCCGGTGGCTGCTGCATCATGCGTCGGACGTCCGCAAGGGGCGTTCAAACCACATCGTCTAGACATAAAGCAGGCGACCGCATCTTTCTGGTGGCCGGCAATGATTGACACACCAGGAAACCCCAGAAGGCTCAGAAAGGATCCCATGATAGCGAGCGGAAAGCTGGGAGGTTATTGCCAACGTTCCTAGGATCACATCCAGCCCCTTCTCTCAAGTGATTCCACAAGTGAAGGGGCTGGACGCGTCCCATTTTCTCTACCAGAATGTAAATCGCGAAACTCATGCAAGCGAGACGCGACCCCTTGGCCCAGCTGCATTCTTCAGCAAGAGGCCAGACAACAAGCTTTCAATCACACTGATGAAAATCCCCAAAGCATTTGGATGCCTGTTCGCCCAACGGCGTAGTAGTCCTTGACTCGGCTCACCTCTTCCAAGCCTAACACCTTGTATAGACGTCTCGCAGGGATGTTTCCCTCGTCCACCCAGAGCTGGATCTTAGTACATCCCTGCTTCTTCAATCGTTCCGCCTGAATTTCTAGCACTATCCTGGCAATGCCTCGGCGTCTGTATCCTTCCGAAACACAAATCTTGTGCAGGAGGACAGCATTCCCAGCTTTGAGATGGACGAAGACCATGTAAGCGACCATTCTTGGCCTTGCCGGTGTAGATAGGCCAGCATCATCAACGATGATTACGAGGTCCATATTTCGTTTCTGAAGTTCAGTGGTGAAGTCCATGGCTTCGCGTCGAGGAAAGGTTTTCTTCTCAACGTGCTGCACCTGGTGTATCAACTCGTCCTTTGCTACCTGAAGCTTTTCACCTGTATGCAGGGACTTGATAATCACATTGGCCATTGAGTAAAATCGAGCACGTAAATCTCACCACGAAACCGTATGTTGATGGCAAAGAGAAGTCGAAACAGGTGCAAAGACACACGCCGCTTCTGACACTTGATTACCCTGGGAATGTGGCAAACTACGAAGTCGACTCTGCGAAATATCTTGCGCTTGGAGTTGCAAAGCCATCAGGCTTGATCTTTCTGTATATGCTGGTTGAAAAACACGGATTTGTGGGGTTATCATTTTTTGAACGATTGCTAAGCCTACTGTACGTTGTGCCGGCAATTTCGCGCTAATTTCGTAGCAGCGGAGGTCATTCCGCTCCTTGGCTCCATACTAACCCCCCATGCCCCCTCGGCCTAAAGCTTTCCCACTGTAACCTGTCAACAGTCATGACATCTGATTTGGCAGAAGAGCTCTCACTTCTGTCCATCTCAGAGGACCTAGTACCCTCTACGGGCGAGACACCATCGCAAGAAGTGATCCTCGCATTCGACGGGCTTCTGTGTCCGCCTCTCGTTCTTCAGACCAACGAGACAGAATGTGGAGGGAAGCTGTGGCCAGCGGGCATAGTTCTGGCGGAATATTTACTCCGCAACAAGATGGATGAGATAGTAGGCAAGAAGATGTTTGTACGCTCCAATGTTTCTTTACTCCACACGCGTACCACAATGCGAGTATCTGGTTATGCTAACCAAAGCCCGTGGATAGAATTGAGCTCGGCGCTGGCAGCGGCCTTGTGGGGTATGCTTTCCGTGATCCTTTTCCTTTCACACTTTTGAGGCACTGACGGATCGATCAAAGCCTTGCACTCGCGATCGGTCTCAAATCCACCGGCGTTCGAACCACCACGATCCACTTGACTGATGGTCACCCGCCGCTTCTTTCCCTTTTACAGCACAACATCGATCTCAACACGCCCAATCTCGGCAACTCGACTACTGTTTTGCCATATCTTTTATCTTGGGGCCATCCAATATCTCCCACGATTCCCAGTCCACCAGACATTCTCTTAGCGGCGGACTGCTCCTACCGTACGTATTCTCGGAGTCAAAAACACTGAACCGACCTCAATCTTGAGCCTTGAGACGTGTCCATAGAGGAGGGTTTGCTCCTCAGATTTGTCTCATGGCTCTGGAATTCTGTCTTAAATAAGCATTGCTGACTGCCGGATCTTTATCAGTTGAGTCGAATGTGCCTTTGCTGACAGCAACTATGGAAGCATTGATGGGAAATGACACCGTATGTTATTTCTGCTATAAAAAGAGGAGGAGGGCGGATAAGGACATGATACGCAAGTTGAGCAAGTTGTTTGAGGTTGATGAGATCAAGGAGTGGCAGAAGGACGGCGTATTCCTGTATGAGATAAATAAGGGAAAGTCAATCCTAGGCGCGGGCCAAACAAGAAATGGACTATGATCCGCATGACCGTGTTGATACAAGGGTACGTGAATAGGACACTTAGAGAACGAGCATCTCGGTTCAGGTCAGGAGTTCGGTTGTCATGATCATAACTTTCACAACTTGTAGCCGCCACCCCCCTTTCCGACCGCGACTTGTCCTTGGACAGCCTTTCCCTCCACATCTCTGATTTCGCCTTTCTTCCCTATCACTCTCACGCCGCCCTTTTTCAGGTCCCCAATCACGCCTCTCTTCTCCTGCTCCTTTTTCCCACGGCCCTCCAAGCCCTTCGCCGGCGCCAGCCCCCCAGCTTTCCTAATCCTCTCTTTTTCTCTCCGCCTCCTCCTAACTTTTTCATCTCTCGTCATCTCTTCCCGTCCAATTGGTAGACCACTTCCCTTCTTCAAGACTTCTTCTTTACTGCCTTTTCCTTCACCCGGCTTATAGACCTCCTGCGGTGCCAGCATACTTTCTCCACCCACCTCGCCACCAGCAGCTGGTCTAGCATCCTCAATGCTAATCCTTGGCACATCCGCCACCACGTTGATACTTGCGCTTGGCGGTTTAGGCTTATAGTGCCAACTGCTCAGCGCGTCTAGCTTCGCAGAGACATCTTTCCACATCTGCTCAATTTTGGCATGTTCGCGCTTAAGCTTTTCATCTCGCTTGTCTGTGTATCCTTCTGGATCGACAATCTTGAGATGCTCAGCCTCGTACATTTCCGCGAGACTTTGCGTTGGCTTGGTATCATCCAGCTCGAATCGTCCTCTCCTCACATCCCCATTTCCGGTCGCCAAATCCCCAGGACGTCGTCTGATGACTTCATCAAATTCTCTGGCAACTATCCGCCGCTTGATTAGCGCTTCGATGTCCTCACTCACCTCCTGCGTGATGACAGGAATCGGCTTGCCCGCGCGCTCGAAATCAAGGTCTTCTTCTAGCAGAGAATTGATAGGGCGGTCAGCAGCACGTGCTTCACCAGAGAGCGTCCAGTCACGTTTGGCCACTGAGGCGGCTTCGAGACGACGAATCTCAGCTCTGAGAGCCGCCTGACGTCTTTGATGAGAGGAGCGACGATCGTTTGCATCAGAGGGAGCTTCATCTTCGTCAGGTGTGAGGTCGTCCTCGAAGATGTCGCGGCGGACAGCAGATATGGTCCGTTGGACGTCGTCTTCGGTTGCGTGTGGGGTGGGGGGCTGAGTCTTGGGGAGCGCACGGCGGCGAGAAGGTTTGGAAGCTTTGCTTGGTGGAGGTGCGAAGAAGTCGGCATATTTGATGTCATTGGTATTATTCATGGCTCCGTTGTCGTCCACTTGGGCTCCGTTCGCCGAGTTATCATCGTCATCTGAGATGTCTGAGGTATTTAACTCGACATTGCCGAACGTAGGACCCTTCTCCTCATCTTCAGATCCCTCCATTGCTCCATCCTCAAGCATTCGACCTACTTTATGTGGCGATGTTAAAGCCAAAGGATCGACGTCCCAGTCTACATCCTCCTCGTCACTTGCAGCGCCGTCATTCTCTCCGCGAGCATCTTGTTGCTCGAGAAACTCTGACTGTCGATTAAAATCATCTATGGAGAAAAAGCCATCATTGAGGCCGTTCTTGTCCGGATGAAAAATCTCTTTCGACTCCTGGTCGGACTCTGACAGCTCATCCGAGTCGTCCTCTTCGCCTACACCTTCTCCATCAAGCATGTCTTCATCGCCATCGTCGAGAACACGGCCGAATTCTGCGGCCTCACCGTCTAGTGGTGGCTGGTTCGAGTCATCAAGGGATACGTCTGACTCCCCCAGAGGCATATCGTCTTCGCCATTGAGCTCATCTGGATTTGAGATGCCGACTTCGGAGCCATATTCATCAAATTCTTGAAATTCGACAGATTTCCTATTACTCGTTGGGTCACCAGCTAGTCCCTTGGGCAGACTCGTCATCTCTTGTGTTTGAGACTTGTTTGGCAGCGATCTTTCCAGCTCGGATCTGGTTGCATCTAAAATCCTTCTTGCCTGCTCCCAAATTTGCTCTACTTTTAATCCCTCGAAGTAAACTTGGGTAAGTTGTAAGGGTTTCCGTGAGGCGTCGGCATCGTAGTGCCCTCTTTTCCGCTTCCGCCTGTTGACTTGCTGCCGTTGCACTTGTGCTACACTCGTAGATATCGCAAGGGGATCGAGGTAGCGTTTTGCGGAGGCGAGAGATGCTGCGCGGAGGGTTGGAGTCGGCTGCAGGAAGGTGTGGGGAGCGGACTCGAGGGTTGAAAGCAAAATTTGCTCAGATGCAGGAGGAGTTCCTGCAACATCTGGATGGGTCAAGGTGGTGGGCGCCATGCCTATTGTATGGGTGCAATCAATCGAGCGTTTGAAGGGAGCGCACCGTCAGCACAGTCAAGAATCAGGATGTTTGTTTCCGAGTTTGCAGAGCCCAGGATTTAGCGACTTAGCGATTTACTCTCGGCAAGTGCAAGAGAGATTAGATAAAGTAAGATAAAGTAAGTAAGGTAAGGTTGGAGTCTAACCGGCCGACCCTGGACTAGGCTTAGTGGCGGGGATAAGGTAATTAGGGTACCTTAGATCCTTGGGCTTGAGATAGATCCTAAACCAACCATTGGGCATATCAGATTTCTCCGATGCAACTAAAAGAAAAGCATTGTCTCTCAATAGCGAGTTCTGCAATACTTTTGCGCTCTCACGCTCTATCAGTACATTCTGCCTGCATGAGCACCCACCCCACATCAATTGGCTCCAGCCCCGCTCTGGTCACTTGCCGACAGTCTTCCGCAAGCCCTGATAGAAAATCGTTGAAATCGCGTTGCCGAGGAGAAAGGGGAAAAAAAAGTAGCATCTTCTCCATGCCCTCTCCGGATCCTTGTTATTATCATTCTTTCAGTCTCCATGCTCAATTAGCAGTGCAATTGCCTAGTCTGAAGTGCAATGAAGTACGGGGAAACTTTCCAACAGAGATCAATTCCACTCTGGGAAAACTGTGAGAAAAATCCCTTACTCTGCAGACCAAAATCCGAGGTGCTAAATGGTCACGCGACACCAGATAATGTCGATTACAACGATATCAAGCACCTAATAAAGGTTCGCACAACACAAGGACAAGGTCAAGCAAAGGCTATACCAGGTAGCGATAGTGAAACAAAAGCTTTCCATGCTTTCGAGGATGAATTGTATCGCGAATTGCGTGACCAGCACCAAAGAATCGATCTCTTTGTCCAGAGTAAGGCTGGCGAAGTAGGAAGAAAGCTTGGTACGTATCTCGAGCCTTCGCACGGAGATGTGTTGCTGATTTGGCCTCCTCATAGCTCATTTGGATAAGCAAATTGCACAATTGGAAATTCGAAGCTTCCCCACAAGCCGTGGGAAAATACCCATCAAGCGGTTGGAGAAATTTTCCAGGCTGGAGGAGGCTGTTCTTAAGTAAGTCCTAAATGTGAAGTATTATCGAGAGAAACCTTGCTGATTCAAGCTTGCAGAGCCGGAGAAGAAATACAATCCCTTTCACGTTTTGTTGGAGCACAACGTTTGGCTTTTCAAAAGCTGCTGAAAAAGTATAGAAAGTGGACTGGCTCTTCTGAACTAGGCAATCGCTTCCGCAAAGAAGTACTCGACCGTCGAACAAGTTTCTCGAAGACAGACTTTGAACCTTTACTCGCGCAATGGACACAAGTCTTGGCGTCTGTCCGGGCACCTTTCGTTGATGGCATCAGTTGGCAATCCGATCCTACGGAACCCAAGAAAGAGGAGTTCCAATCGCATAGACCAGTGCCGCATAAGTCTCCAAGCAATTCTGCGCAGAATCAGGCCGCAAAAAGCCAGCATGTGAGCAAGGACCTAAGCAGTGCAGCAGATCTACAGACAGCCTGGGAGGATGGTTCAAATCTTGAAATAGACACCGCCCTCGCTACAATACCATTTGGTCATAGGGCAGCCAAGGCGGCGTACTGGATCCACCCAGATAACATAGTACAGATCCACGTGCTGCTACTCCAGTACACCAGACTGCAGAAATCGAATGAGACGTTTTCATCTCCAGAAAGTCCATCTTCCCCCCGAGGGTCCATAAGTGGCCATCCGGCTAGGGGTTCTTCTCGAACCGACGAAGAGCTGGGTGTCATCATATGCGATGACCTCCAACGTTTTGCCCAAAGGCAGAGTAGCGAGACCATAAGCGATTCTGAAAACCGCGCAGGCTTCGCTCCCGAGAAAGCTGCCGCGAGTATCAGGTACTCCTCAAATGGTGACGCTGTCGTCGTCGTGGGCGCAGCCACCAATGATGCTAGCAAATCTACGTGCTCGAACAGGGAGTTCGCCACCAGGAAAGCCAGGTTCAAGCGCAAAGCCATACAACGGCTGTTCAGCACTTCCAGTGGAGAAGAAGGTACCATAGCAGACGGCTCAAAGGATTCCGAACAAGTCAGTGAATGGTTCGTCGGGCACAATGAAGTTCAGCCCTTAGTGCAACTACGATTAAGGCGCACCCGGTTCGTTGGTCTCAAGAACAGCGCGACAAATGGACTTTGGGCTACACTTGACAAAAATATATCAATGTGGAGCTGTCCTCCAGATCTCCTTGCTAGTGACAAAGGCTTCAACACCATTGACGATGGAGGGGAGAAGGACTCCGAAATCTTCCCACATGCAGTCCTTGAGATCAGGACCGAAGGACCAGGTGATACCAATGTGATAGCTGCTTTAGACGCGTCGTATTTGGTCAGGCTCTTTAATCTATTTTTTCGCTCTTGCTAAATTTCGTTGCAGACAGAAAGGGTTCGAGGCTTTTCTCTCGAAACACACGCTGTGGCAACCCTGTGCAAGCCTCAAGGAATGCCACGTCCATTTTGGGTAGGTGCTATGTCCATGTCTCTTAATCTACTGACTGAGGACCAGCTCCCAGCCTTAAAGCAAGATATACGCAAGGTCCCAGCAACATCGAAAGTGCCAAAGGCGCGCAAATCGCAAGGCCGTTCTAGTCCTGAAGAGTCAAGCACTCGGCATACATCCGTCTCAGCGTCATCGACGAAGAACGGCATATCAAGCGGCGGTTTCTCGGCGCTGCGCGGAGAGTCCTCTGCAACGTCGGCGCCAGACACTCTTGCCACTCCGCCTCTCGACGCCTCTAAGAAGATAAAGAGACGGCGGTCAAATCGCAAGCAGATGCCCCCAAAACGATTGCGAGAGCCAGCTCAGCCTAGATATGAGCGCTACTGGAATGAATTCGACGACGGCAGCGACGGTTCTCAAGATGGAGCGTACACCATTTTCGTCGATCCTAATGCTTCATACAGCATCCCTGGTGCAGCGGCAGTGTTCAGACTGTGCGGGTCAATTTCCTCAAGCATCAAGGCCTCCGAAGAGACGATACTGCATTGGTTCAGATCGTTTCAAAAGACCAGGCATGGCGAGCAGCGGCTTCTCGTCAACGGCGAGTGCTCTCCCAGCACTGCAGACTCTGACCAATCCGACGCAGACTCCTCAACCAGACACGTGAAATCGTCTCCACATCGGCGCTATTCCACCTTTCCCGTGCTCTCGCAACCTCCCGCTGCCCGCGCCCGCGAGGCCCTTCTCTTCCGCTCTTGCATCGCCTCATTTGCTTCATCGATTATCCTTCTGGTCGTGGCCGCTTGCTTAGTTACCACAGGACGCAGGAAAGCTGCTAATACCGTCGATGCAGGTGTCATCATTGGCGTAGTCTCGAGCCTGGTATTTGCCGTTATGGGAGCGGGAAGTATGGTAAGGAGAAAGGATGATGTTGGATGGATGCACAGAGCTGCCGTGTTCTTGGTTTTTGTATGCGTTGTCCTTGCGAGTAGCATTTTGCTTGCTGCGCTGCGTCTCTCCCGATGAACAGCTTAGCAGTCTTTTTTCACAATTGGATGAGTGGCAGGTTACTGGCAGATTGACAAATTCTTTGTGCAGTTTTCGAGACTGCCGGGAATGTAGTAGAATCAACAGTCTCACCCCTGCTTGGACGCCGTTTTAAAGCCGAGAAGTGCTCAGACGGATCGACGGATACTTGCGTATCGCAGCACTGAAACTATGCCCTCGGCCCTAGTTCCCATTATACGCATCGACCCGCCCATGCTGCGTTAGACTCTGCCATCGTGCCTCAAGAAAGCCTCAATGGCACTACCGCTGTGTGTAGAGACCTGTGCTTTCCTATACACGCTGTTTATGTTTACTTCGGTCCATTCTACAATATCATCCTCTCGACACCCTCCTCCCGGTGTTTGGATCCCTCTTCGTCCTCTTCTTCTCCATCTTCTCCCTCTCCGTAAACGGCCTCTCCTCATCTTCCTTCTCCCTTTCCCTCTGCTTCATCCTAGGGAACGGCTCCCATGGCTCTCTCTCCCCGCTCTCCTCCTCCTCATCCTCCTCCTCATCCTCCTTCCCCAACCCTTTCATTGTCTCTAGTCTCCTAACAGTCTTTTCCAGCTCTGCCTCCCCGTCCTCCCTGAACCGCGTGACCTTTGCCACATTCCTGGCTGTGATTTCGCGGATACCTCCATCGTTCGCTCTTTCCCGCACCAGAGTTTTCGCCGTCATGGCGAAACGCATATCACGGGGGCCATCGACGAGTTCGAGGATCGCGGAGGGTGCTTGGTCGTTATTGCGGTTCAGAGGTTCGATGCGCAGGACGCGGGTGTAGCCTCCAGGCCTATTCAGATATCGTTGTCGAAGAGTTGTGAATAGAGTAGGTAGATGTTTCAATGGCTCCTAGATGCATGCCTCATCAGTATCTCATGCGCAAGGAAGAGCCTCAAAAAAGTAGATGTAAGGTACCAACATACGAAGAATATACTCTCCGCCCTCGCACGACTCGCATTGGTGTTTTTCTTGCCCAGGGTTATCAGCTTCTCGGCTAGTCGCTGCGCTTCTTTGGCTTTGGGCCAGGTCGTCTTTATGGATTCGTGGGTTATGAGGGAGGTGACGAGGTTGCGGAGGAGGGCTTGGCGGTGAGAGGACTTGCGGTCTAGATGCCGGTATTTCAGGGCACCGCCAGCCATTGAGGTGGAGGGTGATGAATTGATTGATCGGGGTGGCTGGCGGTGGAGAATGGGAAAGCTCTTGAGTTTCAGTCGCTGGCAGAAGTTCGATATTTACTAGCTGGCAAAACCTCGGCAAACGCGATCCTCGATTTCAGGAGCCTCGCGAGCCACCTACCATTGAAAGAAGGTATGCTTTAAGTTCCATATTCCAGCACCATTGACGGAGATATCTTTTGTTTCGTTTTCGGTATATATACACTATTACTCTGCTTGTTGACGGAAACGAAAACTTTTTGCATGTTTACATGGATTTACTCTGTGATACTTCCACGATATCAAACACAGCTTTCAACTCGCGAGAGCTGCAAGCGTAAAATGAACTTTCCAGAGGACAATGTCGACATATGCAACCAATTTGCTTAGTGGCTATACACCAAACACTTCGAGCTGTTACCTCACCGAGACTCCGACAAGATATAGAATGTTTACATGCAGCTAACAAACATTCATGTATTGGCCGACGAGTACGACGTTCACAACCTCGAGGATGAATGCATTAAGCAAATGCTCATTTTGTATTTGAAGTGGCATGGACCACCTAACATGGAGGTAGTACGCTGTATATACAGCAACACTATTTGGCCTTCGCCTTTCTGTAAAGCGCTCCTTGATTGTTATGCAATCTACCTTCAATCTGAGTGGTATTCCGAAAGACCCGCCGCAGGACCTCTTTCCCGACCTATCAATCCGCGGTCGACCAAGCAATCGCTATGGCTATGAGGATTAGCGATCCGAAATTCATGCGCAGCGATCCTTTCTCTTTCGATGGAGAGGGGAGGCCTATTAGGACTAGGCTGGACAGGATTTTTGGATCGAAGCTCATGCCATTGCTAAATCTACCTCATCAAGAGAGTCATGCCGGCTCCCCACTCGGATGGCTTTGGCTAGATACTGTTCGGCGAGGCTTAGAAGACGAGGAAGACGGGCCTTCTATGACAAGTTATGGCATTCTATAGCTTCCACATTGGAACATTGACAGCCGCAGGCTACCGTAAGGATGTAACAGCTCCAGTGACGAGTAAGTGGGAGGAGAAGCTACGATGAAACACGAGTAAGTGAGAGGAGAGGCTGCGATGCAACCAGTGAGTATTATGAAGAAGTCAGCTCCTTAGGTCTGACCGCTTACCAGTCCAAGAAGACAACCAGAAGCGCAAGTTTATGCCTAGCAGAGATACGACATACCTCAAGAGGGAATATAGCTATAGGGACGACAAATTTCTGATTCCCTTCTGAATGCTAAATTTCGCCTTTTGGAGGCACCAATAACCCTGAAACTCTCTTAGCAACTCGAGCTCAATCGGTATTTGAATCAGACAGCACCGTAGCGGATACATCAACAGAAGCGTGTGATCTTTCGACGTGCCCCTCAAAAAACCATCTCACGAGCCCACTCATAGCCTTCTGTCCCCCTCACTCCACTCTCTCGCTCTTCCCTCTACCCCTTCCCTAACAGTCCGCAATCTGATTCCTTGCGCATATCTCACTGCCCCTTCGACCTCACTGTTCCATCTATCCTTCCACCGTTCCGTCCAGGGCGCTTTCTCTACCCTATACGGCTTGATACCTTCTCTCAGTCCCCCACTGTAATTGGCATCTGCTATCGTTGCGAGTTCGCTTGCGACTTCAGGGTCACTTAGCGAATTAAGGAGGATTGTTTGTTGGTGTAGTAGGGCGGCTTGATGGGTGCGGGCGCGTTGGTGGTAGAGGAGAGAGAGATAGAGCGCGGTAGATGTGAGGGTGAAGCCGGAGAAGAGGTTGGTGGTGAAACCCATTCTTGAGACAAACAATGCAGACTCAAATTGGGACTTTGATTGATATGTGTGTCGTCGAAGTCGCTCTTGAGCTTACTCTAGAATTTGTATGCGGCTTCGGAATGAATTCCGCTGAGAGGAACCTCTGCCGAGTGCCGACAAACATTCAAATTAATTACTTCTCTACTGTTTTTCTCAATTCAGTATCTTGTCCCATCATTTGGAAGCCAAAGTGCTCATACCAACCAAAGGCGCTTCGAGTGCGCGACCATGGCCTCCCACGCATCCCTCGACGCAGCAGCCACAGAGCGCAAAGCGCGCCTTGCAAAGCTGAAATCTCTAAAACGTAAACAACCTCCCACAGACTCAGAGGACCCAGACACCTCCGAGCTCGGGCCCTCCATACCCACCGAAGCACCCCCGACATCTACTGAAGATCCCACCAGCCAGTACCTCTCCGGTCGCAATTATGATCCCGAAACCCGAGGTCCAAAACTGGGCTTCGAATCTGCCCCCAACGCCGAACAAGAAACGTTGGAAGACCGTGCAGCGGCAATAGCACTAGAGACGAGGGAAAAAGAGGAGAGAGAGCGGAGAGAGGAAAAGCCGATTGATCTTTTTACGCTACAGCCGAAGAAGCCAAATTGGGATTTGAAACGCGATGTGGCGAGGAAGATGGAGGTGCTGAATGCGAGGACTGAGAATGCGATTGCGAGGTTGGTGAGGGAGAGGGTTGAGGGTCAGAAGAGGAAGGAGGTGGAGGCGAGTAATGGAGGTGTGGGAAAAGGACAGGATGGGGAAAGCGTGGGGATGGGAGGGTCGGAGCTCGTCGAAGGCGTACATCTAAGAGAGAAAGAAGAAGCGGAAGAAGAGAGAAGGGAGAGGGAAGAGGATGCCGAGCTTGCCTAGATAACTCTGGAAGCGATGCGAGGTTCCTCTCCACATCTCCGATGGACTCAGGACTTATGCTGCGCTTCAGCGTGGAGTTCACTGGGTGCAGGGCATTTGCGTTCGATGTAAAGAACATGATTGGGAATGAAAGTGGTTCTTCGGCAATCGAAATACTGGTCGTATTTGCATAGAAAGTCTATTCCAATGGTATTGCTTTTGAACAAAACCGATATCCGTATACCTCATGGGCTTTCTAAGCGCCGTCGCTAAACATCAATTCCCCACATTCATCGCTAGTGTGAGTCTAACTCTTTTACTGAAGGGGCTCAAGCTCCTTTCTTTTTTCTGAGGAGGGGCGTTTGGTGGTGGCCGGGTGCCCCTGATGTTCTCATTTCGATCTCGAGCACTGCTTCCATATCGATCATTGTCGTTCGAGTAGCTCTGGCGACCATCAACGTTTGGATGATGATCTGGCCGTTGGGAAACAGTGTCCTGCCTCAAAGTCTGTCTCGCAGGGAGGCCAGGCGTCATGGACTTCCTGTTTCTGATAACTTCACTTCTATCCCTGCTCTCGCTAGGGCTCCTTGTCCGCCGACTGCCTCTGTTGCTATTCAAGTCCCTGTCTCTTCCACGGTCCACAGGGCTCCTGGATGAATGTCGACGCCTTTTACCCCGAGTTCCGCTAAGCGAGGATTTCTTCCGCCTCTTGTTTGTTGATGAGTGTGAACCGTAAGACATGGACCTGGACATTCTATGCTCTCTCTGCCTGCGTTCCAGGCCCAATGGTCGACCAGCGTCGCGATCGATCGGCCCCTTCCTATCATATCCATCACCGCCTAACCCTTGGGGGTGATCTTTCCTTCGGCTTCCGTGTGATGAGTCTGAGGTGTATGATATTGAGGAACTGCGACTGCGTCTTCGCTTGCGATCTACCTCAAGATTGGAGAACACTTGGCTCTGACCGGTATGGCGTAAACCTGCAAGCTTCGGGGACAAGGAGCGCGAGAGGTTGGTCGAAATAGTAGATACGGAGTTCGACGAGTACGATGAGGTAGACCTAGAACGCTTTCTCGATCCATTCATATGCTCATCGTCTGCTTTACGCTTGCGACCCCGTTCGTGTTCCTTCCTTGCAAGAAGCTCATCGGCAACGCCCTTCCTAATCTCAGTCAGCCTGGTAGCTGGCCTTCCTTTCAACGCGATACGTACTTTCGCAACAAATCATTAGGAGTGTCGCTGGTCAATTTCGGTACCAGTTTCGGATTTACGAGTTGCTGGGTCCTTGAAGGTCTTGAGGTGTAAGGCCTTTCCTGGGCTGGTGCTTTGCACTCATAGCTATAGTGCCGTGCTTGACAGTCAGACTCAGAACGCAGGAGGGGGACAATGGGACTTATCTTTTTTAAGACACTTCTGGCAAAGCGTCTGTGATGTGGCTTTGGAAGATGCAGCGGAGGTTGGCCCGCGGAAGCGGTTCATTGAGCTGGCGAGGTTTCGATTCTGGGTGCCTGAGTTCTTTAAAAACCCGAGTGTCAGGTGAGTCAGGCTGAAGATATCAGACGAGTTGATACATGAGTTGGAGAAATTAAATATATAGAGGTTTGAGTCTGGTGTAACGGAGTCCAAAGTGTATTGTAGACAAGTAAATTGCTAGAATGGTCAGGAAGAGAAACAATGGTGGCTATGAGCAGAGACGCACGCTCGGAATAAAGTAAATGTACCTTTGGTACCAGGGTGCCAAGGCTTGGCGTTTTGGCTCGCCTAGTGAGAAAATGACGTCCCACTACTGAAGTACTAAGCCTCCTTCGACCTCCGCTTTCATTTTCCTGCAGTACACAAATTCTCTCAATAGATTGCTGAAGGCTTTGAACCTTTCCCCTCGCACCCAGCCTGTCGCTGAACATTCTAATACACCATTCTGTCCGGATCCTCTGAACGACTCCTTGCACGGGAATTTGGTCAACAACTTGGTGAGCACGCTGCTTCACTCAGATAGTGGGGCGAGAGCCTTGGGGTGGCTGTACCTCACGACTGGCCGCTTTCTGTGTGTCTTTCCACGAGGCAAGATTTAGCACAACACCGGGGCGCACTATCTTGGGACGCTCGGTCAGACTACATGGCGGGCTTTCATAATGCCAAAGGAACACTTTTCGATATCCTTCGACCCTTTTGATATGCTACCTTCTCCTTGACATCTTGCATTCGAAGAGATCCAACTTCTACACTCCTTTACTTGGGTTCGGCGCAAGAACAGTTTCTGGCTCTGCATCCTTCATTACCATTCGTTGGCGACATGGCAACACACACCACCAAAACGAGTGTGTCAAAACCATCATTTGCGAGCGTTTGTGACCCTTCTTGTGACCCCTCATTGCAGCTCCTTCACACCGCTAGCTGACCTCCACCTCACAGATTGCGGCGATGGCTCCTCCTATCCATCCTGGACCACTAATCGTAGGCCGAGAAAATGAGAGGCCTTCGAAAGCATCGTCCCCAACCCGCTCAAGCCAGGCTTCAAAAGTCGAAAGCCCTATGGCGTCTCAATTGCACCGAGAACTGCAGAATTCGATGTCACGGCTTGCCGTCAGGGAATCTCCACTGGCTTTGAACGCTTTAGATGACCAGCAGAAGAGTAACATCAGCCGGGCAGGTCTCAAATTCGATGATGATCAGACTCAGATCTCATCGTCGTCCACCAAGCCCGCAAGCCTTGATGGCAAAAGCACTACCTCTGGCACAACATTTGCCCTAGACGAAAAGGAGTCGCTTCGGCCGGATGATAGTGCCAGTGTCAAAGCTGCCGAGGATGAAGATTTTGGTTCGGGACCTGCGTCTGGTGCGCAGAATTCGCGGGTTGGTTCCGAAGCTGGGAGCAGAGCATTTCGAGATCAATTCTACGAGATCACCGAGAGCATTGGCTCGGGCTCTCACCGAATGCATCCTCTCAGTCGAAGAATCATCGCAGGGATTGAGGAGGAAGGACCGCAAATGACACGCTCTCCACTTACATCAGCATTGCCAGCACCAGTCAACTTGCCTCATCCTGATATCATTGCGCCTAAAGCGCCTACAATTGATTACAAGTATCAGGAACCGGATGAGAAATTGTTGGAAGCCCTCGAATCTCCCAAAGATCGATTGTTTCTTTTACGCCTTGAGCAGGAAGTAATCACATTCGTCAAAGATTCACAGTAAGCTTTGGCCACGAATTCTTCGACAAAGAGCACGCTGACGTCCATCTCAGAGAACCGATGATCGATTTGCCTCCTTGTAATTCTTTTTGTCGTCTACTAGCGCACAAGCTGGCAGATTATTATGCATTGACACATTTTGTTGACAATGCCGTAAGCTCTGTACGATTGTACAGAACGCCTTATTGTCGAGTGTAAGTATCCGCTATGCCTACCAATGCATCACATGCTTACATCTTCCAAGCCCGCCTCCCTTAGGCGCCCTTGCACCAAAAGCTTCGGCTCCCGTGGATGCCCAATCCTCGTCTCAACCGACCATGAAAATCATGCGTCGCGCAGGTGTAGGCAGGGATGGCCAAATCATTGAATCTGGAGCCAACACCGCAGATGGCTCAATGGCCCCTTCTAAAGCTGGTTCGGAGACTGGCGAGGATAGCCAACGAGGTACTGGCGTAGCATCTCCAACTGACTCAAACCTTACTAAAGACAAATCAGCCATGACAAGGGAAGAACGGGAAGCGAAGTACAAGGAGACAAGAGAGCGAATTTTCGGACCGGAGAGTGAAAATATCGATAGCAACGATGCCGTGAACGAGGTTTCACGCACTAGCTCTAGGAATGAGAAGAAAAAGAAAAAACACAAGAACAACGATGACGGTTTTGAAGCACGATCCCAATTCAACGCTTATTATCCTTCCATGCAGTATCCTGTCACAACCTACGATCAGACTGCAGCTTCACCGGCATGTTACAGCCCTTATACTATGCAGCAGGGGAATATGTTAAGCCAGCCCGGGCCTGTAGGCGCGGCCTTGTTGCAGCAAGGCTATCAACAGGGATACAATCCAATGGCAACCCCACAAGGTTTTCCAGCTATGACGAGCCAAAATCCGTCACTAAGTGGATACGATGTGCAAGCCGCAAACGTCCATGCCGCGAGCTACAATCAACAGATTTCATCTCATTACTATCCGCCGATGCAGCAAGGCATTGGCATTGGTCAATCGTCTCCAGTCATTTCTTCGCCAGCAATGAGCAACCACGGTCAATTTTCTCGGCCGCAGTCGCAGTTGTCCGATCAACAGTGGTCTCAGAACACGTACCCTTACTCTTACCCGCAACAGAGAGATCAGCAGCAGTATTTCCCCTTACCAATGCAAACTCCAAATCCAGTGGCCGGCGTAGCATCGGTTCCCTACCAGTATGGGCAATTACCCTTGCAGCCTGGCACGCAGGGTGTAAGAGCTCAGCATCCACTACCGGGCAGCTATAAGAGCCAAGCTTTCAACCCGCAAACCCGAGCTTTCGTGCCCAATGGGGGCTCTGGTCCACCGCAGGCCGTTCAACATGGGAACAATTCTAGTCTTTCGACCCGAAATCTGAACGGAAGTCAATACTCGCCATATATCCAACAACCGTCGCCCTACCACCAAGGATCTTCGCTGCCAGTATCTGCGTCCTACAGCTTTAGCCATGAGCCCAAAGCCTACGGAACACGCAAAAGCTCAACACAGTCGAATGCTGCACATTCGCCAGTGCAAAGCTCGCTTTCAAAATGGGGCACTCCGTCTCACCTGCCTCCGAAGCCACCGCCTCCAGAGGTCCCAAGCATGCCCGAGGCTCAACACTCCCTTCCTATGAACAACCAATTCAGCGTGAATGTTCAATCGTTGAAGAATGGAGGACAACAAATGCCCAGCTTCCAAAATGGGGTTTATTCGATGCCAAGCGTTGGTTCCCAGGCTACATAGTCCAGACCCAAGATGGTCAATGGTCCTTTCGGGTCAGGAACGCGTCGGGCAGTCTTTCATTTGATTGGATTACCACCGAATGCATTGCGATTGGAGCACATGTGCAGGGCAGTTGCAGCGTAGGCCTCGGAAAAGCGCGGCTGGCATTACGACTCGTGATGGCATGCGTCAGGGTGTTTTGTAGTGGGAGATAGATTAGACAGAAATGAATTGATGAGTATCATCTGAATTGACGTCGACCCACCTCCTCGGCGAGATATCGCACCGTAGAACGCTCGTACGTTGACCAATGACAACCATGATTCCAAGCAGCGTGGATTACTAAGCGACGAATTTCTGGTTTCTTTGATTTTGGCTCCATGACTTGTTTGTGCACTCGGCTGTCATTCAAGGTCAATGGCAAGATGTGCAGAGTTGTTGCGATTCCATTCTCCCCCAAACGCTGTAATTGGGAGGATCCTTACATATCACCGGCGATGGACCCTTGAATGAAGGTCGTTCAATGCTCAGTCGCCGCATACCGCCCTCAAGATGTCCCCCCGTCATGTATCCGCCAGTGCGGCCGTGCCTGGCCTTGGTTCCTTCTCCGCACAAGCCAGGGTGCTCAGTTGCTGCTCTGACCACCCGCGCGAAGGTATTCGTGAGCTTGTACCGTCAACCTGAAAGAGCGGCCTCCCTAAAAGCTCGAACCGGATCTGCAGAGCCCCTGAATGAAGCAAAGCAAGAACAAAGACAATGCTACTTTCCTAGTCAGTCAATACCAGTCTCGACTTCGAAAGAAACAGCTTCAAATTATCACGTTCGGAAGCGCCGAAGGAGCAGAGCTTCCCCAACGCGACCACTAATTGTACTTCCACGTCAACAGAGCAGAAGGACTCGCGCGCAGCCTCGGCTTCTGGATCGTGTAAGGGTGCAGGTAGTAAAACCAGGCTGTCGCCGGCGGCTTTCCCAAAAAGGTAGCGCCCGAAAAGGAGGTGGAGATTGGTTTCGTCGTCTGGACCAGATTCGAAAGCCATCAAGATCGATAGGGCTGCGCAATCCGAGCAGAAGGCCGCACTGGGTTTCGCTTGGCCTCTGGCCAAAAGCCACAAGCTGGAGCAGCCAGCAACCAACGACGGGCTCGCTTGAGAAATTGAGATGGGATTGGATCTCAAACTTCCAGATCTTGAAAATCCCAGAAGATATGCAAAGATGGACAAGCCTAGGTACAGAGAAAGTGATACGGTACTACTGCGGTCTTCGCCCTCGTGTCAACGAGGATTGGACGGGGCTCCAAGGCTACGATGCTGAAAGGTTATGGCGAAACGTGATGCTGTGGTGTCTGAAATACCGAAGAAAGCAGGCCTTGATGCTACTTCTCTCTACTTTCAAGGGTCGCATATACAGACCTCCCAGATACGTGGTTTCGGACTGCTTGGACTTTCTTGCGCACCATTTTCTCTTTGAAGTCTCTAATCCAAATCCATTGGCTATTGACGCCATCTGGCTCTTGACTTGCAAATTTATAGATGGTGCTAGTGATCAGGAGCAAACTTTTCCAGTGTCTCAGCACGTTGTCTACATTATCCTCCAACACAGCGACGATCAACGCGTGCTCTCTTTTTATGGGCTACTTGGCTCAAATAAGGCCGTCTTACATGTCAATACGATGCTGCATTTCTTGGACAGGTTTCTTGACATGGGAAGAATCAGCTTGTCTATGAAAATACTTGGTACAATCGCCAATATTAATTATAACCTTTCTTTGGATCGGATTCAGAAGGCTTGTGTCAGGCTCTTGCGGGCTCATTTTGATACGCAGGAGGAATATGCTATTCGCTCGAATGTCTTAACGCAGATCTTGGAGATGGGGATCAGACCGAAGGTCCCCATGTTTAACGCTATTCTCCTGAATGCAGGCGAGGGTGGCGACTTTGTTAATGCGTGGCAAATGTACGGTCTGGCTAAAGAGAACGCCCTTATACCTGATTCTATCACATACGGCGTACTTTTGAAGGGCGCAATACTCAGCGGCAATTTCTCCAATATCGGAATGGTCATTCGCGAGATCCAGACAAATGGGAAAGTGCTTCAAGATCTTCGCCTAGTTAGCGATGTACTCAATGCCATATCTCTCATGTCGCCCGGAGATGAATTCGGCGCAATGCTTGATTTCTACAAGCAACATTGCGACCTCCGTCCCCTGCAAGAACTCTCGCTGTGCGGAGACGAGACACAAGCACCACCTGGTGCAAATTGCCATGGAGTCTGGCCCACAACCTACATCCTCACACAGATGACCCTGGCTTACGTCAAACTACATCAAGATTCCCTTGGCCTTATCCACAATTACGAATTGTATCATCAATGTGTAAAAGAGAACCATCCAGTGATCGCGCCTCTCGCTCAAGAAACCTTTGTGGCGAATTCGTTTATCATGGTTTTTGGGAAGAATCCCGATACCCTTCAACACTGCACCACCGTTGTCAAACACATGCTTGAGTTCTCCTCTCCGAACTTTGCAACACCTGAGTCTGTCCCATATGCGGCGCCAACCGTGCAGACTTGGTCTATTTTAGTCGCCGCGTACTTCCGCAACAGACAAAGACGCGCTGCCGAAAAGGTTCTCGACATGATGCGGGAGCGCGGTATCCAAGGTGACAGAGTTACTTGGAACACCCTTGTTAGCGGTTATGGAAAGTTGCAAGACGTGAACGCTGCGGTGGACACGGTGAAGAAGATGCAGGCAGCCGGGTTCGAAGTAGATACCTACACCATTAAGGGGTTGGGAAATTTGCAGATACGGGATCGCTTGGAGGAAGCATTAAAGACGAGCACAAAAGAATCATTCGATAAAAACGCGACAGGACTTGTACAGCCTCTAAATTCGCAGGATCAATACGAAGCCAACATGGCTCAAGAGTGGGGGTCGACGATCTTGAGCCGAGAAGAGGAGGTGAAGAGGTATCTGATGGCCAAACATCAAGAACAGCGGGATATGTAGATCGAGAAGCCGAGCGACAGTCTAATTGCAACTGCAAAGTTTGCATCGTTCGCATGGAGTATATTCTTGATATCTGACACTTAGTTCCACCTGGCGTAAAAAGCATGTACATAGTGATCACCTCCAAACCACTGCCGTCAAGCCAGTTGCACATAATTGCAGGAACTACGGACTAAAGTGCCATCACTTACTTGAAGCATTTCATATATGGCAATGGATCCTTCTCGAAAATCAATCGTTCGTGATAGAATTGGCCTCGATCGAGTTTTCGAGCTTTCGCTAACAGGCCATCGGATGCACAATATGGTCGATTACAGCATCAGCGAGCCCCTCTACGTACAATCCGCGTCATGTTGGAAGGGAAGACCATTTGCACACGAATAACAGTTTAGAACTTCGCAGCTCGTCAAGGATCCAGCGTAATCATAGGTGCAGAATGAAGCTCAATCTTGTGGTCTATTTGATGAGACTGCGAACCGACACGATCGACTTTTGTTGCAAGCTAAGGGGAGGCCGGCAATCGAACCAGCGACTTCGTGAGTATACGATGCAACATCACAAAACCCAAGATTAGGCAACATCTCGCGCCAAGACCTTCACGCCTCCCCCCTCATCCCTAGCGTAGTGATCCAAAAAGCATAGGCCGTCGTCGCCCTTAATCAGACGCCCTCTTTGAAATCCCCGTGCCCACGGGCTTTCACCTTGAACGGGGTCAGTGCGGGGGGTGACGAGGAGAGTGAGCTTGCCTGTCCACATGGCGAAGACCGCCTGGGTATCAGTCGCTCTCTCGCAGGGACTGGGTGGGTTGAACGAACGGAGATGTATCCCCCCTTCCAACTGTAGGAGCAGGATGACCCGAGCGCGATCTTACGCCCGTCCTGCTCGCTGCTTCCATCTTTGCCCTAGCTTTTTTCTTCTACGTACATCTTTTGCCCTCTCAATCCTCCCGTTTTCAATGATGGCTACGACCTACAGACCGTTAGTTGCACATTTTTGAAAGTGGCCATTTAGGATGCGGAGGAACCATAATTGTAAGTTCGAACGGTTCGAGAGATGACTTTGGGTAGGAGAGCGCGCTTTTTGACGTGCGGCCGGAAGTCTGGACAGGTGACTTCTGGATTGCTGGTTTTGTAAATGTGTCGGTTCTGCAGATTGAGTGGCGGGCAGAAATGCAGCTTGAGAGTGACAAAACATTCCGGCAAGTCTACAGAAGAGGGAACGAAGATCTGGCGGTGGGGCGAATAGCTTACAAAGAGGGGTTGGCTTGAAGCAATCGGAAAGAGAAAAGGGACGACAGCATCTTTCCAGATTGATCAATGAAAGCAGCCTGACAGATTTTGTATTTCAATTTGTACTGCACAAGAAATTTTCCGATGGGTATAATAAAGCGTAATACGCGTACGTCAGGAGGTGAAAAATCAGCAGCAGCCCCAAGTTACACTTTCATGAGCTGGCCATCAAAGAAGCCTAGAAAGCATCGTCTCAGCTGCCATACGAGGACCTCCTTGGTGGTCTAGAGAGTCTGAAGAATACTTACAGCCATCACCACACAGCATAAACTGACGTAAGGACTCAGCCGTTCTCCAACCCTTGCGCACTTCCAGAAGATGCCAAATACCCTAGCGTAATACAGGTTTAGCTCCTTCCCGTTCTTACGTAATACATCCAACAACTCACCCATCACGATTCCTGTCCATAATCTTCGGAAAGGTTGCATGAGCATAGGTGCTTGTGCAAATCACCAGTAAGAGAACCAGCAGCAAGGACTGGAAGTTGAAGAGCGCTGACTGCAAACGTATCAGTTATCGCAACTCTTCATCCCATTCAGACCTCGAGCTCAAGCTCACCATATTGGAAATATTCTCAAGTAAGTGCCACCGCTTCGGAGTCTTCTTGAGGGTCAAGATTGCTCTTTGATAGAGAGTTCACAGCTGTCCCATAACATGATACATTCTAACAAGCTTTGCTTAGCCGCGGCGTCTACATAGCCAATTAACAATGGCACGAGGAAAGAAGCGCTCCCGTGCCGACCGCAAAGCTCCGATGACCGACATGCCGGCACCCAAAGCCTTAACATTCGGCAACTCTTCCTCCAGACCTGAATTTCAAACCGATAGCAGCTCTCCTGGTGAGGTATTGGACCCGCTTAGCAGTCACCACACTTTACGTCGTCCAGCAGCTATCGCTGCCAGCTCCGCTATAGCCAAGGCAGCTCTGTATCACGACGAATCTGACGAAGAAGTTGAGACCAAGCGTCGTAACAAGGAAGTCACCGTCATCGAAGAAACCAAAGCTATTATTCCTGACGGCTACGCACCAACTTCTCACCCTTCAGCTCCATCTGGCAGCCCCAACGTCAAGATGACCGAAGTACGTGCTCGTGCGGCTCGCCATAAGGGCCAGATGAACTTCGAAGCCGAGAGTATGTCCAAAGCCTACGCGTTCAAAGTCTACACCTTACTGACCTCTTCCAGTAACTCAGGCCCTCTACGCGTACGGCGACGACAAAGAACCCTTGCCGGAGACTGTCCGCATCCTGGACGAAATGGCCACCGACTTCATCATCGAAACCTGCTTCGGTGCCGCCAAGTCCGCCGAATGCTGCGGTCGCTCGAAGCTCAAGGTCGATGACTTCAAGTTCGCTATTCGTGGAGATCCGGTGCTTTTGGGACGTGTCAACGAGTTGCTCGCTATGGACAAGCACATCAACACGGCTCGCAAGGCGTTCAAAACCGACGAGGGACGTGAGGGGCTTGAGCGTGGTGGTCGCAAGAAGAAGGGGGAGGGAAAGGATGGCGAGGAGAAAGTTGAGGGCAAAGCTGAGGACAAGGAAGTGAAAGTGGAGAACAAAGTGGAGGAGGACTTGGGGGATGATCTCGACGATGAGGAGTGAGCTCAAAGAGCACTCCATGCATTGTATCAGGCACAGCGACGGTGTTAGGCGCGTTCGGAAGATACCCATAGCATCATTCTTACGGCATGTTTTGTTACGACCGAAGAGCATTGTGAAAGGGAGGCATGGTTCAGCATAGCACGGATGCTGGACGCAAGTTGCAGCTTCAACAGACTTTTCTAACTTCCCAATGGTGTTCCAAACTCCGTGTCGTTCGCGACTGAATCTGAGACTTGATGCTACCAGCCGGCCAAGGCTGATGGCTCTCCACGTACTGACTTGAATCATTGTCCACGACCAATCCTTGGACACCTCAGTCCACGATTCGCCTGACCAAGCTCCCCGCGAATCCCTAAACCATCGCTCAACACCTCACTTCAAGACCCCCTTGATCGCAAGCCCACAAAGCAAGTTTTGATCCGATCTGGCAAGAGCCTAGATACGTTCTGTCTATGGCCAGTGTGTCAGGATGTTATTCCAGTCTTGACTCACCTCAACAACGGAACAAAAGTCACGTCAAGGTATGATAGCTAATGACGATGTTGAATCCCGGATTCAATTTGGCGGCAGTCATGGCGCACCAATCCGACACGCATTCTTTTATCGTCAAGCCCAAGATGGCGACTCAAACTGAAGACGGTACTCCTGTATTGACATGTCCCAAACCCGAAAGCAAGGAAGTGGAAGCGTGCCCGTGGGTGTCCCCATCCAGCGAGCGAAGTCCACAGTGACGAAGTGATATAGCACACTGTATGATAGCATTATCTACGTCAACGTCGGACCAACACCAGAGCGATTCGGGAATTCACAAAGCTCTCCTGTCTCACCGTTCATCCTATTTCAAGGCTGCTTTGACAGGAGGCTTCAGGGGGTCACAGACCGGCGTCATCGACTCAGTGGATGAAGATCCGGAAGTCTTTCGAGTCTTCAACGAATGGCTCTACTTGGGGGCTGTCTCTTACCAACACCAAGGAACGCACCATGAGACGTGGTCGGCTCTCCTCAACCTTTACGTCTCCGAGGAAGAAGAGAGCTATACCGAAGTTTCAGAATGCGGTCATTGACGCCATGATCGGATATACTGGGAAAAACGGCAGCTGGCCTGATATCGAGATTCACTGAGCTTGGATTAACACTACAAGCTCGTCGTCAATACACACCTTTCTAGTAGACTTGTATGCGCGAAGCGTTCGTATGGTCAGATGCTTCGGCCAGGACAATGACAAGCGCGGGTATTTTAACATCGATCTCGTGATGCGAGTCGCGATCGCCCTGGACTCGTTGGTGGGAGACCCCAAGGGATACCGAAATTGCTTCAAGGGTCTCTAGAAAGATCAATGCTTGTGGCACGTTCCTGGATCCGAGGATCCTCCTTGTACCGACGATTTCTCTTCCATCGACTGCGAATGACTTCAATACCTATGATCGGACTGTACCCCACGACACCGTCATGACTGGCTGATCATTCTATCCTTTTCCGTGGTCGAGGCCGGGCGGAAACTATCGATCTGAACTGCCTATATGGAGGGTTTCTCCCGGGGGCCGGCTTCTAAGGATAGTTGGAAATTGGGCTTTGAGGATCATGTGGCGTGCTGTATTCGTATCAGCAAAGATGACATGCTTTGCTCTGATGGCTCACTTCCGAACTCGTACCTGTAAGTCGAATCTCTTTGCTAGTATGACTCGTTGACTCCTCATCTTTTAGCGCCATCTTGGCTATGCAGATCTGAAGATTCAGGGTTTTCGAACCATCAGATCGAAAGAATGAGATTGGAAGATGTGTAAGATGAGAGGTTGTCGAGGTGGTAACCTGGTGGACTGTTGATAAAGAAAGGGTTGAGTGTTATTACGAATAGGGAGAAATCGATCGTCTTGAGCTGACTTAGATAGCGATCAGGTATAGCAGGTGAATTGACTTGCGAATCGGCCCAACAGATGGTAGAATGCGAATGCGTCAGACCATAGTGTAATAGGCCTGATGTCGGATGAGGAGTTGAAGCCAACTGAGTATGTCAATTCAGGATCATGTAGCAACGGAACTCGACTCTACGCTGTCACTTCCACCCCAGATCTCCCTACTTTCCCTCTCGACTTTCGCCATGGCCTGTGCTACTCCTTCTAACTTGCCCACAACATCGACCACGCCCTTTCCCACTCTACTAAAGAATTTCTCATTAGCTTCTCTTCTTCTCCTTGCTTCAGCAATATCCTCTTCTTCCTCAGACTCTCCATCAGTCTTCCCATCCAACTTCCCGTCCTCCTTCCTCTGCCCACTTTTCACCTTGACTGTTTCCGCCTCCTCCTCCTCCTCCTCCTCCTTAGCCTCGCCCCTTCCCCAGACTTTCGCCAACGCAATCTGCGCCTCCCTCAATTCGTCTAACGCAGCACTATGTGCCGAACCGAAGACATGTGTACTACTAAACGCACTCAGTTCCACTTCAGCTAAGGTCGCTTGCATCTCCGCCCAAAGAGCATCAGTGCGATCGCCTTCCGTTTGGGAAGGCTGCGGTGGCTGTGGGCGTGCACGGCCAAGGGTTGCTGATGCAGGATCAGGGGCACGAGCGGAGCGAGAGCGGAGAAGTGGGGCGCGGGGCTGCGAGGGGGCTGGGGCTGCGGGTGGGAGACTGATGTTCGAAGCATTTCGAGACGGAGGTCCTAGGAAAAGAGAGGGCGGTGGAGGGCGCTGAGGGTGGGGAGTCGCGGCGGACGAGGGCGAGAGGGCCGACATTGTAGGGTAGTGTGTCAATGATGACAGCAATTGGGGGATTGGAGTGGACACAAAATTCAGGGAGTCCGTTCTAGGCCACCGAGACGTACCATAGCCAAAGACAGCATCTCCTCTGTAGTAGGATGAGACCGAGCTTCCTCCACCCTATGTGCAACGACAAGGAGCGAGGGGGAGAGGAGGCTAGTAATCCCATAGGGCTGAACGCACAATTCGCTTAGGGTTTTTTGAGACTTGCCTCCTCACTATCGACAGCTTCGCACCACAACAATAAATTATCCGGTGTTGCGATCACATATCCATCGGTGAGTACCCGAGTTATTGCATCAAAACTTTAGCCTTGTCGACTTCATGATAGCTTATACTCTACTTCTTCCAAATCCCTCGTGAGAGACCTCTTGCCCCCAGGACATTAGCTAACACTACTCTCTCCAGCAATCATGGGTAAAGGAAAGCCTCGTGGCCTCAATGCCGCCCGTAAGCTCCGCACTCATCGACGTGAGGGCCGCTGGGCCGATCTCCACTACAAGAAGCGTCTCCTTGGTACGGCCTACAAATCTTCACCCTTCGGTGGCTCCTCGCACGCAAAGGGTATCGTGCTGGAAAAGGTCGGTGTGGAAGCCAAACAGCCGAACAGTGCCATCAGGAAATGTGTGAGGGTGCAGTTGATCAAGAATGGAAAGAAGGTTACCGCTTTCGGTAGGTCCTGACTTTGCTCGTGTCTGGAGGATGGGTTTGGGTATGAGTGGCTGATTCTCATGGGTGGTGACAGTGCCGAACGACGGTTGTCTGAATTTCGTGGATGAGAACGACGAGGTGCTGCTCTCCGGATTCGGTCGGAAAGGCAAGGCTAAGGGTGATATTCCTGGTGTGCGATTCAAGGTTGTAAAGGTGTCCGGGGTGGGTCTGTCAGCACTGTGGAAGGAGAAGAAGGAGAAGCCCAGATCATAAGAGCGATGAAATGGAGCAAAAGAGAGGTGCTTTGTGCGCATGAATATGAAATGGCAAAGATGACTGGCTGGTCTTGATATTCGAGATAGCTAAGCTTCTTATTCGAGCTAGATAAGCATCTGTGTTCTGCATCAAAGCATAGAGTCAGTCTGCTGCTTGCTATTGTCCATTGCACAAGAATGACAGATTGTCTCTACAGTTATTCATAAGAGAATCGTACTGCTTAGCTAGGTGCATTACAAAGTATGGTACGGGGAATCTCTGCTACCTTGTCTATAATCGAAGGGCACAGCCGCATTCAACGCCAAAGTTCGAGAAGTCAAGCCTTGGTATCCATCATGTCGGCAACTTCCGCGTTTGAAGGCTCTCCTCTTCTCCCTCTCGAGGGCGTCTTTTCCTCCTTTGGACTCTTTGCGTCAGAGCTGTCGTCCTCGCTTTCGCCACTATCAGGCTGACTTCCACGCAGGGAGGTACGACTTCGGGTCATCTGCGTGATTTTCAGTGACCATTCAACATGTAGTGCGACTTTTCGACCTACCCAAGATCTCACACCCCCAATCAGACCTAGGCTGTAACCTGTTGCAAAGTCGCTGCTTGCCCCACGACCGCCACCAGGGCTCTCTGGTCTCGGAATATCAAGGTGCGCTAGATGCGCAAGAGCTGCAGGACTCGATTTCTGGCCTCCGGAACGGTCTAGGTCAGCATCGCTACCGTTCCTACCAAGGCCCCTCGCAGGGCTGCCGGGCCTACTGCTCTGCCAGAATTGCCGCAGCTCCTTGGTGAGCTCCTGGCCTGTGGTAGACCAGTTGTTTCGAACGCTATCACGTAGCTCCATAGCGTGGCGTTTTAGATCAAGCTCGTTCTTCTTGAGCCATGAGACATTTAATTCCTGGCGAGATGTGCCGCGTTTGAATTGACGAGCGATATATTTCTCGTAGTCTCTGACAATCCTAAAGAGCTGGTCAGCGATCAAAGCAGCGGAAGCTCAGGGGGTTGAGCATACTTTGTGATGATCCCTGTGGTACTAACGCCCTCTGTCCTTTGCGTGACTAGGAATTTGCCCTCTCTTTTTATGGGTGTGTAGATATCGTCTCCCTCATCCGCTCCATAGGGCAAGTCATCGTGAGCCACGTAATCAATCTTGTGTTTCTCTAGGAAATCGGGTGTCACTATCCAGGGACAATTCGGGATGACTTCGTCGACCCATTTGCAATGGCGGAGAGTCTCTGCTCGTTCGGCACCAGATAGGACCGTCAAGCCCTTGCGTTTGTGCGTCTCCGCGTCGCCAGTGACTCCCACCATAAGATATACGTCGGGGAAAGCATTCTTTGCCTGCTCCAATTGCCGCATGTGCCTATTTCCCGGGTCAATGAAGATAAGTGCATGGTGGATGTAATTGGCACCCACCCAAGATGGAACAAATCAAAGACCCCATCAGCGTAGATTCGCACTGGCCGACCTGTGGGTGGTGGATTGGTGTGGAATCCAACGGGATCTTGCAAACCTCCTTTAGCTGGCGGAGGCATTGCTTTGCGATCTGCCGTGTTCAAGTCTGGCCGCTGTTTGTTGGAAGAACTCTTTGTCCTGCGTTTCGTGCGGCCTCCTTCCTCAACTGTATTTTCACTGTCCTCGGCGTCCGCGTTGTTGATACTCGGGATAGCACCATTGCTGGTGGAACCGTCCGCTGCGTTGGATCTTGTTCTTGGTCTTTTATTGGATGCGCCGGTCGAGTCAGCAGATGCTGCAGACTTCTTGTGCTTTATAGTGGTAACAGCTTGGGAAGCGGAGTCCGCCGCGTCTTCGCCTGAAGCATCTCGAGATGATGGCTGGAGGAGGTCTGCAGTCGAAGATTGTTTTGTCGAGCTTTGTAGAGTTGAGGTACGCTTTCTCTTAGCGGAACCCGATGATGAAGGGGACGACATGGTATTATGATAGATTAATATAGGAGTCTTTCAATATAGTAGGGACGTGTTTTTTTTGGGGAGTTTTGGAACGCGAGCTCGCATTAAAATAGGTCGAGGGAGAAGCAAAGGCTGGGGTTGAGGGGGGAAAAGTCGAACACCAATTAAATCTTGGGAGTCGAAGTATGTACAGATCTTTCGTTATTGGCGACCCTGTCACATACATAAGTAGCTCGAATAGGAAGAAATTCAAGGGTGGGCAATAGAATCTCGAGGTTCCTTGCTTCTGCTACGCTCAAATCGTCATCACAGCTTTCTACGGTCAGCCCTACAGACATCAGGAAACATCACTTGGAAGTCGTTCGAGGATTTGATCAAAATTTATGTGTATAAAATTCCAGTTAACATGCTCTATACCATTGAGGCACGGATGACACCCCCTATTTTCACATACCAGTAACGTGGGAATTGTACTCGGCAACGACGACCTTCTCCCGTATAGCTTGGCCTAAGAGAGTACTGTGTGAGATACTCTTTGAACAAATCGAAGGCGAACATAGATGCCTCCGCTTTATGTGTCTATCCGATCGTAACATAACTCCTGGTGATGCAGGACGTGCACAAGTGGCACGTGGAGAATTGAGAGCCGGAAAAAAAAAGGGGAATCAAGGTATTCGAGGGATATGAAACGCTATGGAGAAGTCCATCGCTCTAGATCCGACAATGCGTGGTGGAAGGCGGCAAACGATGAGTCCAGAGCGATGCCCCGGCTGGTGAAACCGCCAGGTGTACCGTAGAGTATGATGATGATCGCTAGTCAAGGGTAGTCACAAACTCGTGACAGATACATAGAATCGTAGCTCGTGAAGGTCCTAACGAGCCGCAAGGAAACGATCCGAACGTCAGGCTGAGAATGGTTGGACACATCGGCGTCTACTTCTTATCCTGGGTTGTTGGCGGAGTGACAAGCTTCTCAGGTAGAGCGCTCTCTGGAATCGCTTTGAAGTTTGCTTTTGCTGTCTCGATGGCGTCGGACTTGTCTGATGTGATCGACGAAGGCGTTTCAAACGGATTTTGCTCAATGGGCTCGGGTGTCTGCTGCCTCTCATCAGGTCCCGGAGTCTCCTCCCGTCCGCTTCTGCTCTCATTGTCCAACTTCGTTTGACCCTTGGTGACTTGACTTGCAAGGTCCTTGTCTTCCTCTTCATGATCAAACATCTCCGTTTCATCACTGTCAGTCAAGACTTCAGTCCCATCTCCGAGGAGTATAATTCTGCCGGATCGACCTCCCACACCGCGATTACGCTGATCCAGGTCGAGATCATAGTCATCCCCACTGTCTTCGAAATTCTGTCGCATACCGGGACCGCGAAATTCTGCTGTTGAACTCTCCTTTAGTATCAATACATATATGCAGGTATAGAAGATGAAATACCATATTCTGGCGGTGCACACGGACCGTCACCCTTGGCTACCCTATCGCCAATCTCTTTGTACCACTCGTCCTTGCTCTTACCCCTCAGAAGAGCAATGACGATCATTGTCATGTTGTCACAACCTACGCCCCCAGTTTCGCTATTTGAGGCGAGGCAGTTGTCCATCATGTTTTCGCTGATTTTGGAGAGCTCCTGCTTGGCCGCGATACCGCGTCTCACAAATTCGACGACAGCTTGCGAAGACTGACAGTCCCATATCCCTAGACAATGTCTGTCAGTGAACGTACATGCGTTATACACAGCTACTTCTATGCGTACCATCACAAGCAATAACAAGGAACTCGTCGTCATCGGTAATTGTGTGAGCAATAACGTCAGGAAATGCTGTCACAATTTGCTGCTCCGGTGAGAGCTCAGCGCTCTTCTTGAACTCGAAATCTCCGATGGCTCGAGATAGCGCAAGGTTGCCATTGACACGACCAAAATCAACGAAACCTCCGGCAGCACATATTCGAGCTTTCTCTCCTGTTTTAACAGTAAGTCACAGCCCTAGGAGACAAAGCAATGAACTCTTACCCTCGTTTTGAGGCTTATGATCGTACGATAAAGGCTTTGCTCTGCCTTTAACCCCAAGAACAGAACGTGAGTCACCAGCATTTCCCTGAGGGCTTGTTAACAGACGATGCCTTCTGAAGGGATCAAAGAATGTCACTGACCACGTATATCGTAGTTTTCGAGATCAACCCGACAGATGCGGTGCAGCCGGAAACCTCTTCCTCGTATTTCGGATCTGTATATACGCCAATCAGGTTGGCACTTCCAACCCAAAGTTCGAGAACTCACCGCTCAAAATTGCTCGATCCGTTGCGAGGAATCCGTCTTTGAGCGCTTGCTCAAAATCCTTTTTCTTGAACGCTTCTTGCTTTGCTAGAATCTTGTGTATGTTCTCGCCCGCAAACAGCGCAACCCTGTCTCCGCCATGCCCGTCGTATACCCCGAAGAAGCTCAGTCGGTCTTCCGGAGTTGCAGCTACAAATCCTTTGTCTGCATCTTCTGCTTGCAAATCTAGAACAGCCGCATGTGCATCCTCCATACTGATACGCCACCCTTGCATAGCAGACACGCCGAATGCCACTCGATCATCTTGGCCGTCGTCAGAGATCTAGGTTACAAGACTGTCAGCTACAATTCAAGGGGATTTAGAACAGCAGGATCCTTTGATAGTGAGCCGCCAATTATGGAAGCGAGCAACCAAGCACATCACGCGACCTCGATGTTTGCGACTCAGGTTTGGCCAGGAACACGCACCTTCTCGACTACCGGCTCAGATAGTGTCTGGCCCATATTTTGACCAGCTGCGAGATTCTTCTAGTCACTCTGTGGTCTTGTTCGTAGGCCAGCGAACAGGGATACAGGGAACGAACGGTCTAATTTTCGAGGGTCGGCCGTGAGGATCAACAGGATTGTTCAGGCCAATAAAGAGAGTTGATCTGGGGAGCTCATACACCGACGAGAGCGCAGAGTAGCTTTAGGGAACTGATTTATTGCAACTTGACACTGAGGCCGACCGGAATTTTCTTAGTAGACGGCTGGGTGTATTATCTATATTGCTCAATGTGCCAGACACACATCATGCTCACTCATTCATTCAGTGGCGCACCAGCGCCAGCCGGATACCGAAGTATAGCCGTGGACCCCTGTTTGGCAGTCTCAGTGACTTTACACATACATACATGGCCCACTCTAAGGAATACTTGCAGACTCATCCCGAACATATAGATTAATAAGAATAACGTGCATTAAAACGGATTAGACAATGGTGTGAGTGCTACAACAGGAATAGCCCATCTTCATGAAGTCCAAGAAGCTCTAAGCAAAGTCACCAATCCTCCGGATGATAAGACGCCTCGCGCCAACATGCACACTCATTGCCCACTATCATCATCTTTCAAAGCTCTCAACTCACGCTTCAACCCTTGATTTTCTGCCTCCAGTTTTTCCATCTTCTCACCAAGTACTTCCATTTGGTCTGAGGCTCCAGCACTGAATTCCTCCACGATTTTGAACACGCGCCATAGTCTCAGTATGACAACGATTGACGCAGCCTCCTCAAGCACATCCTTTAGGCCTATGGAGAGTTTGGGGTCAGCGTCTCTTCTTCGGGGCACACATATAAGTAGTCGAGCAACTTTGGGTAATAAAGGAGCTAGGTTTTGCTCTGGAATGTACATACAAACGTCAATGATGAAGCCCGCGACAATGATTGCAGCATCAAAGCAGTGGAATTTGGATTTGAAGAAACTATATTAGCTGTTAGCAATGATTGATCTGCCCGAAATCGTACTACTAACTTGAAGCCAAAGGCCCAAATACTCGCCAGCAACTCAACCATGAACAGGCAGCTGAACACAAGACTGACAATCCCGAGCGCATCCTGTGCTCTAGGCAGGCCATCCCCAACGCTATCACCTTTGCCACAAGAATGGTCACAGATGTATAGGCTGATGAGGAAATCGGCAAAGATACAGCCCACATCCATGGACACAAGTAGCAACACAGCATAGTGGCCGTATATGGAGGAGAGGAAGCGCCTAGTCTGCTTGCGCGTTGAGTTGTCATAGGAGACTGCGACAACGATGCCGTGATAGCTTTGTCTTGACCCAGATTGGCGCTCTTCCAAATCGCCATCCTGAAGGAGAGGCTGGTTCTCGTTATTGGTCATTGCAATAGTGATCGGCTGATCTATCTCCTAGGAGGTTGATGCCGATTGAGCCAAGGCGAAGGGACCCAGTCGCTGAGGTCGCTAGCTAAGTCGATAACGATGGATGGAGACGTGTTCCTCGAGACCACGGCCCTGTCCATTTTAGCAGAGGCATTTGACAATGTCATGATAGCCATTGACCGGTCGCACCTACCTTTCCTCACTCATGTCAAGTACAGTGTGGGGCAGCGGGTTCTGCCAAGAGATCGAGTCTTGGCAGGAGTTAAGTAAAGTATCTTAGGCTTGGCGCTAAGCTCGGTCCCTGCATGCCTAAAGTATTACCTGAGGGGAATTTCAGTTAGCGTGCTAGTCAATATTCTCAGCAATGCTTGACATTGAGCTCTGTCAAGGCCCCTAATACAAGTACAAGTCGGATCATAAAGAATCTGTGTATAGATTAATCTTCTCATCGCTACGAGTCCTACGCTGCTAGACTATGAAAATTTTATAACAAAAGGACAAAGCTATACTTGTAGAGGTACAGATATATCTAAAAGCCTACCTTAGAATTTTGAGCGAGACGGAAACATCCCGAATCGCGAAAAACCCTCGCTTCAAGAAATAATGCGACCACAGCCATCCTCTCGATCAATCAAGTATCTCATTGGAAGGATATTTCAACTACGTTCCTACACAAGTCACGCAACCTTCGAACCTTTGCGTATCCTTTTCTGCGGATCTGATGAGTTCAGTATTACGTCCCTCCGGGCCTTACACAAGGAGCATGAGCGAGACGAGGGCTTGATCGAGTCAATCGATGTTGTCTGTCGACCGCCCAAGCACGTAGGTAGAGGCCTTAAAGATACACGGGAAGGTAAAGTCCTCCATGCTCGATTCCTCGTGTCCATTCTAAACCAATGTTAGTACCCATTTCCCTCGTTGCAAAGGAATTGGCTTTGTCTTTACATGAGATTGACACGTTCACCAAGTGGAAGGTCAGTCTCATATGACTTTCATGTTTTCACGGTAAAAAATTACCAGTGTTAATGGATCTAGCCACCGATACCTAATGGCTTGCCAATAAACATGATCGTTGCCGTCTCCTTTGGTCTTTTTATACCTCCAAGAATTCTCGAAGGAGCCAGATATGGAGGGCTCAACGTCCACCCTTCCATGTTACCCGAGTAAGAGACCAAAGCACTCACCCAGTGCTTTTCCAGAGTCAACTAATGCATGTAGCTTCCATGGTCCTGCCCCACTACATCATACTCTTCTATCTGGATGCCAAAGATCTGGAGTGACTGTGCAGACATTACATCCCGAGCGATTCGATCAGGGTACCATTCTCGCCCAGACGCCCTACCCTGGATTCGAGCATGGGTGTAGTACGGTGCCCGAACTGTTGACCCTGACGTCCTCCAAAGGCGCGGAAATACTTGTGCAATCCATCAATAATCGTCTCTATCTACCATCAGCGAAGGGTCCGAATAGTCTCCAAGATGATCGGATTATAGCGGCAGCACGTGCAGCACCAAAGATAACCTCGCGGGATAGATTCATAGACTGGAATACATGGACCGCTGAAGTAATCATTCGAAGACATCTTGCCATTGGTCCTCTATGGAGCTTCGTCAAAAATGCACGAAAAGTACGGAGGTTAATTTGGTCCACGGGCTTTACGATATCAGAAGAGGTTGCTAGTAGTACAGATCTTCCTGTTGGACGGCTAGTGGTATTCGGAAACAACGATTGTGCCGATGAACGAGTCGCTTACGTGCGGACTTGTGATGACCGAGTGCTCAAGGTCGATAGGATCAAGTTTGAGGGCGGCGTAGAAGCCCCGCCCTTACGAGCTGCCAAAAAGGGTGACATGATTGACCACGGCACACCTCGTCAGCATGATTCGATGATCCAGGTTTTGCTTTCTATGGATTCGGTCGATGGTCACTAGACCAGAACGCCTCAAAGCTGTCGCGATCGTAGTATGATATCTGAAAAGGAAAAAAATGCAAAAGCGGCTGGTGGCTATTGCCGGAATCTGCAGGGTCCGTTGCGGGGATGACTCATGTGGGGCTTGGTGACGCTGAACATCGACTTCAGACGAAAGACAAGATTTAGTAGAGTCGCAAGAGATTGACACCAAAGCAACGACGAAGCAATGCCTTACAATCTCAAGGGCAGGAAGGTACTGATTACAGGAGCATCGAGGTAAACAGCCTAAGTCATCCAGCGACACGTATGGCTTGAAGCTGAGGTAGAACTACCCAAAACTGTAGGGGCCTAGGCGCTCTTGTAGCGGAGAAGTTCGCCGCTGAAAGTTGCAAGCTGGCCATAAATTACAATGCAAGTCAAGAAAAAGCGGATCAGGTGGCCGAGAAGATAGAGAGAGAGTATAAGACCAAGCCCATCCTGATCCAAGGAGTATGATTTCGAATTCGTCGCTCTCATACATCGAATAGCGGTCTGACAGCTTGGTCAGGATGTGGGAAAGCTTGCGGATTGTGAGAGAATTGTGCAAGAAGCCATCGCTGGATTGGGTGGTCTGGACGTCATTATCTCAAATGCAGTAGGTTCCGCCGTTCGCATTGTTAGGCTTTATGACTGGAACGTTTTATTGCAATATTATGACCTCGTCTGACGTACAAAGGGCTGGACGAAATTCACTAGATTCGGGGACCTTGATGCCCTCAGTGAAGCCGAATGGGATAAGGTATTGAAGCAGAGTCCTTTTACGGGATGCCGTTGACTCGAATACAGTGCTGGGCCGTCAACTGCAAAGCAAACCTGCATATCTTTCGGGAAGCTTTGCCAACGTTGAACGCCAATGCAGAGGGTGGAGTTTTTTTGCTGACTTCGTCGGTTGCGGGCATCGCGGCCTCCGGCAGCAGCATGGCATACTCCGTCACCAAAGCTGCAGGTTAGGACTCTATCAACCGTAGTGGCGGCAGGAATTACTGATGTTCTTCTTCAAGGACTCCAACTAGTGAAGTGTTTAGCCTCGACTCAAGGCCCGAAGGTCAGAGTTAATGCTGTTCTTCCCGGACTGCTCTTGACAGAATGGGTGAGACTTTACGAAATTCCATGCGTTCTTTAGACTGACGCCAATCTAGGGCGCCAACTTCACACCGGAAACGCTTCAGGAGCTGAAAGAGAAAGCCTACCTAAAGAAAGAGGTTTGTCTGGCGACAATCAGCGCGAGATTTTATGCAAGCTGATCCTCGAGCAGACTGGCCTTGAAGACTGTGCAGACGCATTCGTTGCTGCAGCGAGAAACAGCTCCATGACAGGCCAGAACATTCAGATCGGTGTGTGTTTCAGTGCAAGTTGCCAACTTTGTCTAACAACCGCACAGACTCTGGTCTCATGATGCTAGGAAGAACGGGCTAGCTTTCAATTTTACGACTCGAGCAGACCCTTGAAAGCTTCAAGCATGTGCCGGTCCCTTTCTTAGCTTCGAAGAGAGCAAGACCGCTGCGTTAGAAAGGCACCCTTAGCCATAAGATGCGGTAATTCAACATCCAGCTGATCGATCGATCCCACATTTATCTGTCCTAACAAAAATCGAGCCTAGACTCCCATGTCTATTTTCTGGTTTGGTCATACTGTCCCCCACATGGCATTGATCATTGTAATGCTGAGCATGCACTTGTTGTGAAGAGCGTCGACAAAGCCTAGAGATGGATATCTTATACTCTCTGCAACAGAAAACGTTGAACCAACAGCCTTTGTTTGAAGCGCGCTGCATTGTTCCGACGTTTCAAAGAATTAGAAAACATGATCCCGATTTCAATCGTCCACATACTCTATTGCTGCCTTTCTTCAAGAAATTTTCGCAATACCCACATTCCTCTTCAACAAACTTCAAGCTGAACAGCAGCCGATCATTACGAGCCAGCGCGAGAAGTATTGGTTATGGCGACTACCTCGATTATTACTCCTCCATCGAGTTCTTCCCCTAGTAACTCAACCGCGCCATCGACGCCTCCGTGCATTACTTCCTTGGTTGTCAATGCAACGAACCCGTCTCAAGGCTGTACCTCCCCTTTCTGTCCAATCAACTATCCTCATGACCGTGGCCCCTACCTTCACAGCTGCCGCGTTGCTTTAAGCATTGAATCGAGGCGCATCTTCGCGTCTAGTGTGCCATCCCCAGATGTCTTAGCAGCATATGAACGATGCATCAGGAACGATGGTACGAGGACTGACGCAGAAATGTGGATGACGTTCCATGAACTCCATGTTGAACCTCTACTAGGACATACGGATGCAATATGGGTAGCACCAGTGCCTATGGAATCGCGCGACGATGATTCGGATGTCGGCGAACGTGCAGGTCCAGGTGGTATCGTAGCTAACGGCGCGGCTGAGGGCTGTAGACATCCTTTCGGGCTTCTCAACCCGCCAGAGAAAGTGTGGGAGGCGCATAGAAGGCTCGTACTGGGTGACGGGGACTCGGAGGATCAAGACCTTGTCGCCTCCTTTGCAGCCGAAAATGCTTACTATGGAAATGGACTTGGTAGGCAAAAGAGTATGTCGCGTCGTTTCAAGGTAAGACGGCCACGTTACTCCCCAAGCTTGAGCAAGCAGCGTAGGAACAAAAAGGAAATGGAGTCAAAATAGAGCAAGCGTCAACCGAAGAGCAGTGTAGGCTAGGTAAGCTGCCGCAATGAATGGCTCATTTGAGGTATCAAACCTTCGAGATAGCTATTCTAGGGGATGGTTTCCGAGGGTCAAGTCGATCTGACGCAGTGGTGAAGCTGCAATTCCCAGCTTACTATAAGATCCTCTTTTAAAGCCTGAATCTGACCATCGTATCAGTTGCATGGAGGCCTTGAACTGACATGCTTAAGCAGTGGAGCTGCGCCGCTTTGATGTATCCTCTTTTTGGTTCAACTACACACCAAAAAGAGCTTGCTCTGTAGAATGATACATGTTTACGCAGATAGCATACAAGAAAGTCCAAGATATACAGTTTTCCATGTATAGAAACAAGATATGAGACTGTCAAGGTGCAGAGTACCAGTAGAGCAGAACATTAGAATCTAAACCGTGCCGGGTTTAGTGTGATTTGGCGCTCATTTGACAAGAGCCATTGCTTCACACGGCACTCATACATCCTCACCACCATAACAACAACAGCCTGCGCACCTACATTTAATTACATCGCTGTTCATTGCTCCCTTCATTGTCTTTAATTCTTAATTCCCTGTGCCCCGCTGTCGGTTTGACGGTACTCTAACGAACTGGGGTGTCAGGCTGGGCTTAGCAAGCCATCCTCTCTCCTTTCCAGCATCACTATTCACCAATCACAACAATCAAAACCACTGCGAATCAGTTCACATGATTCCTCAGGCATCAATGGAATAGTCAACATATCGCCAGATCTGGATTGAAGAAGGCCGAGGTGGATATCAGGAGCGGGCAGCGCGAGCGGATTATCGACTCAACAACAGCGGAAGGAACGAGTCAGCTACCAAAGCACACCCAGACTTGGTATGCTCATTCATTGCGACGCCTTCAGATCAAATCACAGAGCGGGAAATAGCACCACCAATTTGACCATGTAATATCTCTTTGCAAACATGCCTATCACTTCTAGACAGCGATTAGCTAACAATACCCCAGCACAAAGTCGCGAGGCCGACAAAAACTACCAAGTTGAAAAATACGAGTTGGAAGCTGCGTTTGATAAGGACGACGAGACCCCGCAGGAGAGAGAGCTCCGACTCGCCCGCGACGGCCTTCTACACTACGCTATGGCGTCCTCTTCCTCGAACGTGGTGGGTGTCCATTACCGTGTTGGTAAGAAGATTGGCGAGGGTTCATTTGGTGTCATATTCGAGGGCACAAATCTGCTGAACAACCAACAAGTCGCAATCAAATTTGTGTGTTTCATGCATGGTGAGATATCTCCTTGTAAATGCTGACTAGGGCCAGGAACCGAGGAAAAGCGATGCGCCACAATTGCGCGATGAATACCGAACCTACAAAATACTAGTGGGCTGCCGTAAGTCTCCGCCAGCGCTCCTAGAGTGCGGGTTTGCTAATATTGTTTAGCTGGCATACCTAATGTCTACTATTTTGGCCAAGAAGGTCTTCACAACATACTCGTTATCGATCTCCTAGGACCTTCCCTGGAAGATCTGTTCGACCACTGCAATCGACGGTTTTCAGCAAAGACAGTGGTCATGGTGGCGAAGCAGATGGTACGATCCCGGCGAATGATTTCACGTATCGTTAGGCAATTGATACTCACCATTCCATAGTTATCGAGAGTCCAGACCATCCATGAGAAGAATTTAATCTACCGAGACATCAAGCCTGACAACTTCCTCATCGGCAGACCTGGCTCTAAATCAGCAAATGTCATTCACGTCGTTGACTTTGGCATGGCGAAGCAATACCGAGATCCCAAAACGAAACAACACATACCATACAGAGAACGGAAATCGCTGTCCGGTACTGCGCGATATATGAGTATAAATACGCATTTGGGGCGGGAGCAATCGCGAAGAGACGATCTTGAAGCATTGGGACACGTCTTCATGTACTTCCTGCGTGGCGGTCTACCATGGCAGGGCTTGAAAGCAGCGACGAACAAGCAGAAGTACGAAAAGATCGGAGAGAAGAAGCAGACTACCGCTATCAAGGATCTGTGCGATGGCTATCCTGGTAGGTTTCTATATTTTATCGAGAAGGGATGATATTAAACTGAACACAGTGGCAGAGGAGTTCAACAAATACCTTAGCTACGTCAGGAATCTTGGCTTTGAAGATACTCCAGACTACGACTATCTGCGCGAATTGTTCACTCAAGCGCTCAAGAACACCGGCGAAGTCGAAGATGGAGAGTATGACTGGATGAAGCTCAACAATGGCAAAGGATGGGAGGCCATGAAGCACCACCCCTCGCAGCACCTGCATGCAGCAAATGCAGTACCCAACTCGTCAGCCCGGGCGCTCGGCGGCGGAGCTGATACACCACGAGGACCTGGGACACCAGGAGTCACTGCCCTTCGTTTAAACGCCGCGCAGCCCCTGCCCCCATCTCCCGCGAAACCGGGAGTGGGCAAAACGCGCGAACGGCCAGGCGCCTCTGGCGCAGCGCTACCAAAGCGTCAAAGCGGAGCGGCGGGGGGTCTCACAGATATCGTCACACCGACGGCGTCGACTCAGGCACAATTTCAGAACTCAACAGCGAACCTCCCCAACCGAATGAGCCAGGTTAATCCAGGTCTGAATCAGTCGTCAGCCGCTCAACAAGGACCGAGACAGCAGAATGCCGAGACGCAGCCCTCAGCCCTTCAGAAGATCATGAAAGTCTTATGCTGCAGCAGGTAGCCAGATGCCGAGCCGATCCTGGTACGAATATTTCTCCTCTCCGCCTAACTTTTTCCGAGCTTGAAGCCCCGCGCTGATACTAGAAAGAAATTGATGTATCTCCAAAGTCCACCCATCCCACGCCTGCATTGCCTCTTCCATCGAACGGACATCTATACATTCAGAGTCGATGTTGCGTTTGGCTCCAAAACATTGCCACAAGGTTCCCGGCGTTTTCCTGTGCGACGGCATTACTGGCGAGCATGTTTGTTTCTATGCATCGTGGCTGGCTCGAGACGGCCGCTAGACTCTCGCTTTTGACCATTGCTTTGCTCTCAATCAAACCTTGTTCAAAAGTCACACATTGCCTCATTTCACATTCTTCACCTCCACACTTTCACCCAGTCCCAAAACCCCTTTTGCCAGCCAAGCCACAACATATCGGTGGCGAATTCAACGAATCATGACGGGGATCTTTTCTTCTTTTTTTTCCCGACGTGGGAGCATCCCTTGGGCGCCAACGACAGAGCGGAAGAGACACAGTAATTCTATAATTGGAGGAAATAAAAATCAAATGTTCTATATACTCAGTGCTGTTGTGAGATGTCCTGATCATTGATACTGAACGCTCAATGGTAACGAGAAAGCGTACCGGTAGAGTGGGAAAAGTGAGAGAATGCTTTGCCCAATATCACCCCAAATTGGGTTGGGCGAAGAGAGGGAAAACGCTGGGGTTTTCTTCATCTTCCCCTGCAGACTTATCTACTATCATTTCACCTGATGGCTGTTCCCTTCCAGCACCTCTTCCGTCATCACATCTGAATACTCCTCCTCAAGTCCCAAACTCCTGCTGCTAATTTCCTGACCGTCAAATAATCTGCACCATTCTCTGCTCAAACCGTCGTTGCAAAAATCAAATCGTACGTCCCCTCGGGCTGGCCCCTCGCATCCTTCGCCATCCCCTGTTGCGTTTGGGCCTCCGAGTCATTCTCTTTGACCTGTCAATCGTTGCGACCGCTCGCCCTCTTCAGGGCGGTGAAAATTGCGGCTTGCGAAGTCGTGAAAGAGGTGGTGTATGGGTACTTGTTGGCGTGCTCCTCAGAGCCTACAGGAGTTTGCGAGGTCAGCGTGGCTTCCGAAACGTACAGATCCCAACAACTACTGGACGAGTAAGAGAGAAGCTTTTGCTCTCGAAGCTCAACTTACGAATCGTGACCTGGTGTTGACTGTGAAGCTGAGAAGAGAGCAAGACGCCCATGACAAGTGGGAGTTCCATGCCAGTAGGTCCGCGTGTAGCGTGGGATATGGCCAATAAAAAGAAGAGAATCCATTGGAGCGCCGTGCAATTAAAGAAGGGGGATGCAATCCAAGAACAACCTACGGGCTACAGTTGATCTGTTGGAATCGAGCAATCAGGAGGCCAGTACAAACGGCTAAAGGTTTTCCAAGCAGTCGGACGGAGCCACCGTTTGGTATAGAATCCGGTCGGCTCACTTGATCAAGAAACCAGCGGAGAGTATAGGGGAAAGACAGCATTGCGAATGAGAAAAGAGACTATCAATGAACATGCGAATGAGTCGGACTGACTAGGCTCGGTAGTAGTACACTTTTAGGTCACACGCTCTCCAAGCGTTCAGTATCATCCGTCAAATGCCCGTTGCATTATGCAGGCGCCTGCAGTGAACCGAGCCGCCTCGAAATGCTCATCAACGCTCATGGATGTCCTCCCATCGTCTCCCGCTGAGATGCTAAGTGGGTATCCTGGCTCATCACATGCCCATGATCACGTCGCCTTGGTCATCAATGGTTGTATCATCCTCTCTGCTACCCGCCTTTGGATAGGCTTCTCGATCCTTCTCTATCATCCTAGCAGTGAATTCCTCCTGAACGTTTCGAATCCTAAGTTGCTCTTCACCCTTGGAGTCTGCCTCGTCTCTCGCCGAAGCCTTTGCGGCCTCAACGACACCTTTCCATCTTTCGTCCAGCCGGCCCTCCTCCATATACTTCTCCAACAGCTCGTCCTCCTTCCCCAGATCTTGCGCTAACACTGCTAGCGAGTTTTCAGGAATGTTGGCAAAATGTGAGGATACACGAAGAGCTTCAATACTGATGCCAGCCTCGAGAACTTTCGCGGGAGGAAGAGGTACAGCCTTGTCCCAGAAGCCGGTCCTGAATCCTTCTCTCAAAGTCTTAAAGAGGGCTGTAGCGCTAGTCTCGACCTCGGCCTGGGCATCGTCTTTAAGCTCAGTACGGTTGATAGCCTTCCAGTCATCCTGGATCATGCATCGCCTCCAGATAAATTTCTCTTGCAGCTCTTTGAATCCAGGGTCACTCGTTTCGGCAGAGGCTAATCTCATCACCTTGAAGGCGTAGAAGAAGCGGGAACCCATGAAGCCTTCGTTGTCCGGAGAAGCGCCCTCACCGCCGAGGAGGGTAAGAGTATCGATCAGAGCTTCCGGAGGTAAGGCTTCAAGAGCTAGCATTTTGCGGAAGTGTCCCTCCAGGCTATGCCGTAGTGTAGACTTGCCTTGCACGTTGGAGCCGTACTTCTGCAAAGCCAAGTCTACCTCGGCGTCGGCATCAAGCGCGTTGCGAATTGTTGGCTTCACGTAATTGCACAATTTTTCTTGGACAGCAACAACGGCTAGATCTTTGTCGATTGTTTGGGTGGCATCTTTCGCGCTCTTGTCTTTGACCTGCCCTTTCCCAGTCGCCGCTAAGAGACTTAATTTGCTCATACTCAGTGAGACCTTCCGGCTCCAAAGATTCGTCTCCTGTTTTTGCGCTAGCATCAAGCCTTCTGCGGCGGCTGCATAGCTTTGCTCGGATGCAACTTCATGAATCCAGCCTAGCTTTGCGTAACTGGGTTGATGCCGAAAGAATTGTGTCAAATACTTTTTGAAGTTGGCGTTGCCGTTAAGTATACCCACAGCCTTACCGCCGTCGAGGTGCTTTTTGAAAAAAGCATTTGACCACTTTGTGCCAAATTTGACAAAGTACGAGTATATGCGCTCTTCGAGTAGCCGCACCGTTTCATCAGATTCTACCGAAAGCATTTCGCCTTCGATGATGTCGGCTAATGCGTCCATGTCGCGATATTTCTCGGCTAGATAGATCCCCTTCTCTGGCTGACCAACGTCTGGTAGACTTTTGAACAATGCCTTTCTTACCGCGAAATGGGCCTGCTTGAGCTTCTCTCCGGCGGCTCTACTTTCTGGTTCCGGTCGAGACTGCAGCCAACGGAACCTCTCAATGTACGTTTGGCAACAGATTTGTACCTGCCGAGGATTGTCGGCTGCAAGCTTCAGGACCAGATCTGGCAATGGGTCACCTTCATTTGCATCATCATCCTCACCGAGGCAGGCCAATTCTCGAGATACATCAGTCATTGTCTTTACTCTTTCCACAATGTTCGCTGTCGAAGTCCAGATCTCTGGCAAATCTTCATAGCCACGCAGCAGAACCCCGTCAATCATAGCTTCATCATCAAGGCCATAAGCCGCCATATTAGCCTCACGAAAGCCGAAAGCCGTCTCAAGGCTAGATAGTTGAATATCGTTAGCTTCACTGACAAGTCTTGCTTGGATCGCTGGCTCGATCCTCTTGTTGTCCTCCACGGCATTTTCGAACATCAGCTCTACCATGTTTTGGGCCCAGGGAATAATGTATTCCAAACGCCAGACATCATGGATGAACCAATGCCTGACTCCATCTGTTTCATGATGCTCGGGTTGGTTTTCCGTCTTCAGGGATTCGTGAAGGCTTTCAATGAGCTCTGCTAAAACACTTCTGTCATTGGACGATCTATTCTGATTGCTGATGATTGCATTGTAGCATCGCCACAGAGCTTTCGCAGCAGCCATCTTCTCGGCATTCCACAAGAGCTTCCACCGTGTAAGTCTACTAAGAGGCGGATAATACTGTCTGAGATGTTTGTTCATATCAGCAAGAGCTGTCGACCTCCGTTGGAGCTGCTGGTCCATCGATGGACTTATTGAAGGCATGTAAACCGAAGTAGAGCTCATAATAGAATGGCTCACGCTCAGTGCTGCGGCTTCGACTTCTTCTTGACTGAAGGAGATCTCAGACCTTGGAGAGAAATCGAGTAAGTCTTGCGACAGGTTTCCGAAGAATACTGCTTGTTCAAGCTTAGTCTTCGCCGTCACCGTTGCTCTGTCCAAAGCCGATTGCCCCTCCCTCATAGGCAAAGCAGAGATGCGGACGAAACCAAAACCGTAGATCATTAACACACAAGATGATTGCGCATGAATCCGATCATACATTTCCGAAGCGCACCCAACAATTCTGTAGGGTTTGGTAGACCGGAAGTCGAGGGCGTCTTGGAAGGGATCGGCGAGGGTGCGAGCCTCCATTTGTAGCTGAGAGCTTGGAGTTTCTTCAATTTCCACAAGCGATACAAGGACAATGCTTTTCTCGAACATTAGGAAAGCCGTCTGAGCTGGCTCCGGTACCAAGACCTGGGGTTTGAACTGAGTCTCTACAGGTAACGAAGTTGTGTAGCAGGTGATAGGATGGACCACATCGATGGTCACAGAGCCAGCGGCAAGAGTCAAACCAATCAAGGCATACCGAGACGACTCTGCTCCTTTTAGGACCGTCAAGGTGAGAAGCTTGCAATCCCCACTTTTACGCATTTTTGCTACCTCGTTCCCTGAACTTCCACTTGGTAAGATTGTACAATCCAGTACCTCAAAGACGTGTTCTTTGTTGTCATGGAAGACGTCCGCTCCTTCTATCAACGCGTGGAGGAGGTCATCTTTGGCATCGACATCATTGACCAAGGAATGCGTTCCGTTCCAGCTGAGGTCCCAGGTTTGAAACGAGCCTTTTGAGGTAGCGACGATGACATATCTCTGACCTCTCTGCCATGAGTTGCCGGCTCTGACTGCAGCGATGTCCTTTCTCCAGCCGGCGCTACTAAAGACGCCCCTCAAGCTTCCGAACACACCGCCGCTTTGAGCGCCGTTGTCGCGCAGGTACTGGACGTTGACTGAAGGTTTCCCTTGAAGATCACTTACGATCAAGTGTGCGAGTCTACCTGTACTTAAGGTGAGCACGAAAGCGCGTGGTTCGGCCTCGGTGATGTTGGTAATGAATTCTCCCGACAGCATTCCGCTGACAGTACCCTGGACGCTTTGTTGCCTTTGGCGATTTGAGTCGACACTTGCGGCACCTGTAAGGCTCTCCCAGTATGTAATTTTTCCACTTATGGGCATAACGACAAGCAAAGCTGGTTCGGCAGACGTAGGCACGAGAATTCCCAATGGTAATGGATGTCGAGAGTTGTTGGAAGGATGCTGGAGCTTGATACTCAACGGCTTGAGCTGCTCCGCTGTCATTGTCCCTTGCGCGTACCGCCATACGATAGCTTGGCTCTGGGTCATCGCGAGAGCATAGCCGAGGCTTGTTGATATTTCTCCATGCCATTTTCCTGTACGCAAGTCAGACTCCTCCAGCCACATCTCTTCGGCTATGCTCATCCATACCTGAAGTGTGATAATCCCGGACGGATTCAGGAGTCGTTGGCAGTTGAGTAACGATGTAGTTCTCATTCTTAGTCTGATTCATTTGGAGTCAGTGTCTTGCAAGGCTTCCATGGCGTGATAACTTGCCAATTCGATGCTACCGTCGTTCTTGCTCGTCCGTCTCTCTCTTTCCGCCTTCTTCACTCCCCTATGCCTAATAGCCAAGCTCGTAGTATCCACACTCGCATATCGTAGATTCGCAGGTTCCTTCGCGTGACCATTTGTGAAAGCCTCCTCTGCGACATGAGCAATATACCCGTTAACCTTTGTGGTATTTGGAGATTGAAATGTTTCAGAAGTCAAGCCTGATCGCCGTATCCTCTTCGGATTTTGTCGCAGGGCAACTGAGTCGTCCGAGCCAGTTCGCTGCCGTCTTCGAGGGTTGCGCGCAGCTACGCTGGCAGGCACTGCGACGTCCGGGGAGAACATGATTATCACCGCTGCATTTTTCAGGTTCTTGCAAGCAAGACGAACGCGAAAAGAGAGCCGTTCCGAATTGCCAGGGCTGGCTGTGTTGATATTACGGAGGGTGTTGTTAATTCCGGTACGCAGCCAAGAAATTCACGGACTCACGAAAAGAAAAAAAGTCGCGCTACGCTACTGCTGCGAGGCACACAAGTCGAAATTCTTTATCATCTACCATCTACCATTTTAATCGATCAACCTAGATGAGTTACTCCAAATGCAGCGTCAAACCCAGAGAACTACGCAAGACGAAAATTTCAGATCAACATGAGTGGGCGCGTGTGGGCATTGACAGTCTACGTCGCATATCCCGAGCTCTCCAGTGCTCGCAAGTAGTAAGTTGCAGCCTTGTTCTTGGTGAGACTTGCGACTGTGTCCTGCTCAGGTCCATCAACTGTAGGTTTAAAATTACTGATCGTTCACCGGATGTTTGGATGGATGATACGCGGCCTTGGAGAGGCCTAGTTCTTCCCGGTGCGCAGAGGAATAGGAACTTCATTGCTTGTTGTTAAACGAACAGCAAGCACTTGTGAGGCATCTACCATTTGCCATGTGCAGAGCAACAAGGAAATTCAGTGTGCTATTTGGAGCCAACAGACACTGCCACTCTGTTGTCCACCGAGTCGACAGATTCCGGTGCTGTGATCGGCCGTATCTCATCACAAAAGCCATCTAGACCTTCTTCGCATGCTCCTCTTCCTCAATGCTACCACCGCTGATGCTATCCGCGCTATCTCCCTTCTCGAGACCCAAGTGCTCATCTACCCCAGCATCATCCTTTGCCCCATGGTATTCTTCCTCAAAGACGGGATCGGCCTCGACAGTCTCGAACTTGGTCTTGAAGTCGCCAATGGCATGACCGTGAGAGCTGCTGTTGGAACGACGACGGGCATTGGTGAAGTTGTAACCATAGTCCTGAGACTCGTCACCGGGAGTGCCCCTGGAGGCATGATGAGCTTCGCTTCGTTTGTGCCAAAGTCATTAGATTTTACCAATTGCCTTTGCCTCCACCCTCTTTCTTCACCTTCTTTGGGTCGGCGTCGACGTGACCAGACTTGGCGAAGTAGCGAGGGAGGTGCTGGGATTCTTCGGCAGTGCCGTCAGCGAGGCCGGCATGGTCACGGTCGTTCTGTTTGTGAGAGCGAGTCACTGAACATTATAGAGTCAGCAAAGTGGTGTGACAGGAAACGCCCGAAATTGGAACAAGATTCGAGGACATGGGAATGGAGCGGACGAAAGCGGGCACGGAGGTTCAGGAAAGTGGATATTGAAGGGTAGAAGTACTTACTGGTTGCTACTCTTATGGAAGATTTGTTTTGCTATGTTGCTGGGTGAGGAATTGATCAAAGTAGGATGACTGTGGATGCTGTTGGTGGTTGGGTTGATTAGTTACGGTACTTTGAAGTGATGAGAACAAAGAAAGCAAAGCTGGGAGCTCGTCCAATGAGGAATTGGTGTTGGAAATTCACTTGAAGACATGGACCACGTACTACTGGACTACAAAACCTAATTATCAACTGCGATACTGACCAGCGTTCTTCCACCGGACACACCAAGTCTTTTTGAGTATTGGAAGTACATGGAAGGATGATAGGTACATTCAGAATCTTCCCATCTTTCGATGCGTCTCGAGCATCGCGTGACCAACCTGCAGCATTAGGAGTTCCCAGGGCGGGGTCCTTGGTCTGGGGTTTTAGCGGCCGTTGACGGAGCCAAGTCCGGCTACGGTAGCCCAGGATCGTAAGGTACCTGAAGTTGACAACGACTCAGGTAGACACTTTCGACACTCAGCAACCAATGAGATCCATCAACTCGTTAAGAAGGCCAGCTTGCAGTTTATCGACCACTATGGGGATTGCGAAAGGTAAGGTAAGGTGAGAAAAGGGTTTTCATTGTGATCAGACTTGCTTTTAAGATCAGAATTTCATAAGTCATCAGCCAAAATCCGATTGATTTTCAATCCTCTGTGAGCAGGACACCAGTCTCCTGTCCTCCGTTAATTTCATACCTCTCTCTCCCTGCAGTCTCTCCCGCCCTCCGCTGAGCTGCACCAGTACGTGCCTTGATCTCCTGGGCTCGCTGTGTCGCCGCCGCTTCGCCGTCCCATCCTCTCGCCCTCGCATCAGCAACCCTCTTCTGAGCTCTAGCCACCGCTGTTGCCTCTTGTGCCTGTGCTTCTCTCGCTCTCCCATGTGCCCTGGCCGCTTTCTCAGATGCCCGCCCTTCGGCTTCTCGGCCTCTTTCTTGAGCGTGACGGACCTTTTCTGCAGCTCTCTCTTCTGCCCTTCGTCCCGTATCCTCGGAGTCCTTGATTCGATCGTTGCCACCCCGTTCAGCCCTCTTGCCCTCTCTTTGACTTTTGCGCTCGGCTTTTCTAACCTTGCGATCTGCTTTGCGGGTAGCTTTGACTTCTTTCACAATAGCTTTGACCTCTTTCTTTATCTCTTTTCTTTGATTCCTGTTCTCCTTCTTTAGCTCTTTGCTGTCCTTTCCCGAAAGATTCCGACGTTGCGAGCGAAAACCATCACGCAACTGGCGCACCGACGCGTGCAGATGGTCTTTCTTGGTTGCGTCCAATTGGAAAGCGAGCAGTGCGGAACGAATCTGGCCAAGGTCCACACCTTCGAGGTCCTTGGACTTTACGGAATCCATGGAAGAGGAGGAAGACGAGTCGGAGGATGAGGTGGATAGAGACCGATGGATGGGCTGAGGTGTTGACAGATTGGCGGACCATTGAGCAGGAGCGTCGCGATACATGGTCGGTTGGGCGGGCTGAAGGGGCCGAGATTCGACGTATGGACCTTGTGCTACTGATGGTATGGCCGTGGATCGGGAGGAGGGGTATGAAGGCAGTGGGGAGAAGCCTGCCTTTATGTGGATTCGACGAGGGTTGAAAAAGTTTTCATTCCATTCTGCGATGACTGCTAGGATTCGGTCTCGGCGCGCCGGAGTGTCTTCCTCGATGAATGAGTGACGCTGAGGGTCTTTTTCTGGCCTGAGCTTTCCATGGCGGACTTCGTCACGCATTGGGAATAGAAAGTTGACAAAAGTGGACCAATCGAGACTTGTCACATCTCGAGCAATGTAGGTTTCGATGGGAAGAGGATAGGCAAGATCGTCACGAGTGGTTTCGCGATTGAACGTAATAGTGTATTCGGCCAAGCTCAGATATACCCCAGCTCGATGTAGGTCGGGATCGTCTGGATCTTCGAAGTACGTGATAGCCGACGAGAGATTGTTCTCATCTGATGGCATTTCTGACGGCAGCGAAGGTCGCATGTAGCCACCCCGTAGGCTTGCTTGAACAGGCTGGCTTGCTGCGTCCAACGCATCTGCTACCTCTGTGTACGGTGGTGGAGGGATACGATCCATCTCTGAATTATCTGCAGTACGCATGTTGGAAGTAGGTCAATGGGAGTTGGAGGATCGATAAATGCAGTGGAAAGGGTAGACGAAGAAGAGTATTATTCAAGCGAGCTGACAGATATGGAGAGAAATACAAGAAAATTGTTGTCCTTACAGTTTCTCCATTCTCAGGGCCAGATATCCTGGTATCCAATAGATATCTTCCAATGATTCCTTGGCCTGCATACCTCTAAGGCTTTTCTCCAGGCTCCAGCCTGGTGGTTGATGCTACCCGGCCAGCGGCATGAAGTTGCTTGATCGCCGGACTATACTTGTACCTCGGCTTGGAAATGGGTAGCTGCCTTCGGGAACAGTGCCAAGAACTTTTACTTTCCATCGTCCTATCACCGAACAACGGTCTCATAGCTCAACTCTCCAAGCGACTGCAAACACGCAAGCTCACAACGAGTGCAGACTAGGCAGCCTGAAAGTGTCCAGATTTGCACCAATGGATATTCGCGTACTGACCTCGGCCGACATCCCCCACGTACAGTCCACCAATATCACGAATCTACCAGAGAATTATTTCCTCAAGTATTACCTCTACCATGCTCTTTCTTGGCCACAACTCTCCTACGTTGCCGTCGATGTTTCTCGTCCTAAAAAAACACCCTACGATCCTCCCAAGATTGTCGGGTACGTGCTGGCCAAGATGGAAGAAGAGCCCGTGAATGGGATACAACATGGGCACATCACAAGTTTGAGTGTTATGAGAACGCATAGACGGTTAGGATTGGCGGAAAAACTCATGAGGCAGAGTCGTATGCGCTATCTCTCCCACACGCGCCGAGTGTACCATTCCGAGAGGCAGACCGATCTCAAAGAAGGGTTTCATGAAGCTGACGCAAGATCTTTTCCACTAGAAAGAGCTATGGTCGAAACATTCGGTGCACAATATGTGTCTCTTCATGTTCGATTGGCCAATATCGCCGCGCTACGTTTATATAGGGATACGCTAGGTTTCGAGGTCGAGAAGGTGGAGTCCAAGTACTACGCTGATGGGGAGGACGCATATAGCATGAAGATGAATCTGACCAATCTGCGAGAGGCGTTAGAGGACACGTACGTGGACGAAGGCGATGAGGTTGGCAGTGTAGGAAAAAAGGAAGAGGGGAAGAAAGGGGGTGAGAGAGGGAAGAAGAGAAAGGTCAGGTTGGGGAGAGTACTAGGTGTGGGTGACTTGGTAGAGAAGAATGAAAGTAGGATATAGTGTCCATAGGGGCTTATTTCCAGTGCCATTTCCTAAAGAAGGGAAATCCTAACTCTAGGAAAAAACATACTGTTGACACCAAGTCTTTCCACACTCAATCTAGCTCTTCTCTGAAAGCATTTCAACCGTCTAAATTTGAAAGCCCGTTTCCTTAACGAAAAGCAAAGGAGACTCAGAATTTTGATTTCTCGAGTAGAACAATTTGATTTCAGACAGGACTTCCTAATGATAATTGATACGATTGGTTACTAGATGATTCCAAACTTCTTGCCAACAAAACTTCAAGTAATGATAGGTAGGTAAAATGCAAACTAAAGGTATAGATTCTACCTTACTTATACGGTATAGGTACGGCGTAGTTCAAACACGGGAAGACTCCAGCCTTCGATTGTAAAAGACATTTGATTTTCATAAACAAGGTACTTTACTTCTTGCAATACTAAGTAATCTTAAAGACCTCAGGAATCTTGAGAAGTAGTGATTAGAATCGCGCTATCGACTTGATGCATCAGCTTCGAGCCCTCTTGAATATTGATATAATTCAATGGAAACCACGTCTACACCGCCTTTGGATAATACAACTCCGCCCCAAGCCTCTCATGGACATCTCCATACCGGCCGACGCCTAAGAAAATTACTCAGGCCGAACGGAAGAAGAGTACACATCGCTGGTACACCAGAAGAGTATGTTCATCTTACGCGGTATGTAAACAGTTGGTGTGATTTCTTCCAGGTTGGCTAGGCGTCGAAAAATGTATTTGGGGAGTAGATTAGGATGTTCGCTGTCTCAAATTCCTGCCTGAAGAAGCAATTCTGACAATTCTGACCCCGAAACGTTTGCAGTACTCTACCCAACATTGAGCCAGACGACAACTTCGATTGCTACCTCCAGGGTTCGACGGAACACGTGAGTCTTCGAATCTTGTAACATGGCACATTATTCTCTCATATGACATATACTCTAGCTCGAAGCAGTGAGAGAGATCCACGCATTTCATGAGAATCGGAGTCATGATCTTCGCACTCAACATGGCTCGATTTATGAAGAATTCGAGCTCGTCAGATCAGAGCTTGATACATTGGCAGACGAACTTCTGCATCTGAGTAACCATGGTGTGGCCCTCGACGCCAATTTCTCGAAATTCGGCTATGACGCCCATATCAGTGAGGACAGAGTCGGCTTCTGCGCAAGTAGGAGAATGCTGATACCTTGAGGTATAGGAACAAAAGATTCAGACTCTTCCACCAGCTCTCTAAGCGGTGACCTGTCTTCTTCTCATCGTGACTGGGAAGCCGAGCGGCGGAAAGGCCAGGCTTTGAAGTTCTGGAAAAAACCAATAGTACGCCAGTATTGGCACAGAGGCCTTCTCTGGCGAGCGTCCGAAGTCGAAGAGGTAGCTTCTTTCGAGCTTTTCGTCGATCTGCTTTACGTTGGAATTATCTCTGTCATAGGGGACACTGCCGCAGAGAACGCAACAGGCTTTAACTTGCTCAAGTTCACTGTCACGTTCGCCCTGGCGTTCAAGATGTGGACCGACCTTACTCTGCTAGTATCCTGGTTTGAGACAAGTCGGTGAGCCCCTTGACATGCTTACGCGGCCTACTGATCGTTCGTAGATGACATTTTCCAGCGCATTCTTGTGCTTTTTCTGATGATATGTCTCTTCGGCTTCACCTTGAACATCGCCCAGTCTTTTGAGACTACGTGGATACCACTTATCGCATTCTACGTTAGTACTAATTTCCTGCTGTCCTCCCTGCAACATCATTCTGGTGAGCCGTCAGACAAAGTGGCGTTGTTGGGGTGCTGGCTTGGTCTGCTTGGTGCGTGACTAGGGAAGCAAGCCAAGCACATTAGCAGCCTTGAAGTACTCATGAAGAGCATTGAAAGGCTGTGACCTTGTCCTCGTTTCTACCGTTATCAAAATTCCAAGGGGCTTGGACCGCTATAGCTGCCATCTATTTCAACTGCCGGCCTGTCACCCATTCCTCTGGCTAACACCTGATAGCTCGCTCAAAGGCTGTTCCACGCCGTCCATTTTTTGTGGATTGGATATCTATTGCCAATGGTGCGAGTATACATGATAATCAACGCCATTTGCACTGCTATTCCTGCTGCAGTCTGGGTCGCCAGCGTTCAAGTCGAATACCCTGATCGCTTGGCCTTGGTTTGGATTGCGATCGTTTTGGGTTGGTCTTCCTACGCGAGCTCTGAGCTTGGGACCATTTTTGCTGAGTATTTGCAGACTTGTTCGGGGTACTATGCGTAGTATTTCTCAGGCGGTGGGCCGAAGTAAAACACTCGTCATGGGTAGCAAATCATCCCAAGTATTTCGATTTCCTTCCAGGTGAGCCGTCTTTTGAGGTCAAGCGACCTAAGTCTGCAGCGATGACTAACCTTTCTCCGGTCAGCTATCAACATTGAGCACAAGAGTATGGGCTACCTCCCCATTCATTTGCGGTATTGACTGGCGTTCAACAGCGGAGCGGACCAATGCATTCGTCACCTTGGTATTTGGGTACAGCGTTGTTGCCCTCTTGTTTCAGAACAAAGCCGCTTATGGAATCAATGCGTACATGCTTCATTCCCTTTCAAATCGCTTTCGCTGACACGGAACAGATTCTTCGGTAAAGCTGTCTTAGGCCTAATTCAGGCCTTCAGCTTCAATTGGCTATATTTCGAGATTGGTACGTGGGTAGAACTCCGGTAACTGGCCATGCTAAACTGAATATCCAGATTCGTGGAACCTACACACACATGCCATCCGCCGGCACTTCATGACTTGTAAGCTCCACACCTTGAGTAAATGATTGCTTTATTACTTACATTTCTGCCGCAGCCATTATTTGGACTACAATTCATTTTCCATTCATCATGGCCTATGTCCTGGCTGGGGCATCTCTGTCCCGGCTGGTATTGGCGACCGACTGTCATGATGCCAATGTTGATGACTTGACAGACGCATATACTGCTAGCTCTAAGTCAGAGTTATCATCTGGGTTACGATGGTTTTACTGTGCAGGCCTGGGGGTTGCTTTACTTTCCATGAGTACGCCACTTGCATCCTTCTAATGTCTTCCCTTGCAGCCCACCTATTGACGTCTAGTTAGGCATCATATCCTTATGCCACGTCCATAAAGAATTTGACGGCGAGCGTATTGGGAAGCGTTACCGGATCTCCCTACGAGTCTCTGTGGCTATCATTCTCATCTTCCTACCACTAGCCGACTCTCTTAGCTCGCTGAAACTAGTATCTATCACAACTGGGTTAATAGTGCTCACGTTGATGATTGATGTTTATGGATCAACGTCAATACATGATGATTTCTGGAAGTGCACGACACAATGCAGGTACCGCGCAAATTGCCACATTAAGAAGAAGTTGGCCATGGACGCAGTCAAAAAGGGGGCGACCATCAGATTGGATGAGGTTCGACTTGAAATAGGTCGTGAAAAAGCCTACTATGATGTATGTCTCATCGAATTACAAACCCTCCCTAGCATACGCTCACCGGTCTATAGCAAGTCTGATGGCACTCCCAAGTCCTTCGGCATATTTGAGAAGTCTTCCGTCTAGACATGTAGAACAGGATTGACCAGCGAGTGAGCATGTATGATATACTGATTCATTTCCTCTCTAAGAGTTCAAAGGGGTGTCGTCAGCGATGAAAACGTGTCTTGTACAAACCCTATCATCGTCGCTTCTCGACTTGCACGAGTACAAACTCTACTCCGGTACCCTGGGCATCCTCTTGGTGTAAGGCAAAGCATCATCACTGAGCTCATTGACGCTAGACGGCCAACGGACTGCATTCGCATGGTCTCAAGAGATCAAGATCGCAGCGCAACACAAACCCTTCCTCCACAGGCCAGGAGCTCAAAACCCCCTGCGTTGCGTCCTTACTGTGCACTATGTCCCGTCAGAAAGGCAGCGTCAAAGCTTGTCATTTTCGAGATAAGGAAAGGAACTTGCAGGTTTCGAGGTAAAAGGGCCCTGCTACGTCCTTGGTTGCAGTCTCGGTCCGGGTTGTCAGTGATCGCGACGTTTACATTGTAGCCTCGATGGTTCTGCGGGTTGGAGGGTTGATCGGTCTTAGGGAGAAAGATATAGGTCGTGAAGGATTGGACCAAAGGGCCAAGCAAAACTTATACTCAATCACTTGCGTTACGATTAGCCCTCGCGCGTCCGGGATACTCATCTAGTTTTGTCCGTTCTATCAATTCGTACCCTGTCTTGTGTCTATTTGTTGTTCACAGACAGCAGTTCAGCGAAGTGTTCTATTTTTGACTGCCAAGATAAAAATCGTATCCTTCTTGACAGCAAGATACGGGCGAAAGACCAGTATCAAACGGCTGGTTGCTCTACGACCCCTTGGGCCAGAGCTGAAATGACATTCGAAGTGCGGTGGAAAGATACAAATGAGAACAAAGCATGCGGGTGATAATTGCTTGTGTTTGATTTGATTTGAGAATTCTCTCTTTCCCATCTGGGGCGAGGTTCATATAAAAAGACCGGTGATCATACCACCACCGAGTCAGACCCCCTTGCTGTCTTGTGGTCTCGTAAAAATGTACATGAAAGCCTTTCTTTGACCCTAATGCTCAGCATCATGGGTCGAAGAAGTCGTGATGACCGTGAACTCGTGGAAGTATCCAACCTCTATGCTGAAGGCCATGTGCTCCAAAAGATTCCCATTCGTCGAAAGGAAATGCTCCAAACCATGCTCGTCAAGCAACATGTACCTCGGTAACCCGTCCGACTAGCAAAGCCTACCGACTGTAAATATAATACAACATCTAGCTGGTGAAATGCCACTCGACATCGTGGTAGTTGCCCACGCTCTCAACGAACATCTGATCATATAGGTGTTGCGAGAGATCGATAGATTGAAGACCCTACACAGTTCTTTGTCAGATTCCAATAGCAGCCGGAAGAATTACTGAGGGAGAAACTTACGCAGCCCATGCATTTGTCTGTCAGAGTTCCGTGGATCGTCTTGCCCTGGTACACGATGGCCGCTGTACGACCGCAGAAGGGGTTTCCGTTTGATTGCAGACCCATCATGTCTACACAATTGCAATGTCAGTGATTTCCCTCAGTTGTTTGTGGGCAGGTAAGGAAAGAGCGAGGGGGAACGCACCGTGAGCAAGAGCAAAGAAGTCTTCGGATGTTGTATCGTTGGACCAGCCACAAGCACCCAAACCGCCTCCGAAATAGGTGACATTGGTGGCTGTACAAGTGCCTCCATTTTCGCCGCATGAGCCGCCAGATGTTGGCTGTGTCTGATCGGACGAAGTATTGTCTTGGGTCGCTGGTGGGGTTGCTGGAGATTTCGCAGGAGCTGCTGCTGGGCTATTGGCGGGGACTGCAGGTGATTTTGGTGCAGGAGCTGCCTGGTTCTGAGCTGCTTGGTTCTGAGCTGCCTTATTGTCATTCGCCTGTTCTTGAGCTTGATTTGCCAGGTCTTGCGCATGAATTGACTGGTCTTGAGCAGCCTGATTCTTAGCTGCTTGGGCATGATTTGTCTGTTCTTGGGCTTGATTCGCCTGGTTTTGAGCTGCTTCGTTGGGATTTTGCTGTGCTGCTGGAGGCGGGGTTTGGGTAGGAATAGTTGCGTCTTGCACAGGGGTAATATGAACGACCGGTGCTGGGTTTGGTATATTTGGCTGTGCGGCTTGCTGGTGTTGGTCTTGATCGGCCGGCTGACCCCCAGGTGGAAGCCAGACGGTAACAACTACGTCAACGGTCTCGATGACGTCAATAGTGGTGGTAATGGTGATGTCTTGTCTCCTCTCCAAGGGCATGGCGGAAGACAAGGCCAAGAGGGCGCCGAAAGCGAGTGTTGTGGATAGCTTCATGACTACTGATGAGAATCCTTTGGTTGTGAATATCTTTTAAATGGAGGATCAATGGGGTAAGGAGTGTGATAAATCGACTAGCGATTGTATTGCTTAGATGGTGTCTTGGAGTGGACTTTTAGTTGTTCTATAGGCGTAAGTGTATCGGAGGAAATTGAGGTCTTGATAGAATAAAAGAAGGTGAATGCTGGCTCTGAAAGAATGAATGGATGCTGATCACTAGGACAGCGAAGGGGGAAAATGAAAGTGGTAGATAAAGAAGGTGAGACAAGGTGGAAAGGGCAGTTGTGAAGAGTGAAAGGAAGAAAGAAAGGAAGGAAGAGAGTGGTGGAGGGAGATATTTGGCAGACTAAAACGTACCCGAGGGACTGCAGGGGCTGCGGCCAGGCTCCAGGGGGTTCCCTTAGCCAATAATAGCCTAAGACTGATCTTCATTCGGGGGCCGGGCGGCGGGGGAGAAACAAAGGCAGCTCCTGATTCGTTCCAAGCCATCTGAAACCCCTGTCGCTAGTGTTAGCTGTAAGCAAGTGCTTTGAGGCTCTCAGTGCTCACACGCTTCCACCCATACTGTACTCCTGGAGTAGATGATAGGTGGTCTACGAATTATAGTACGCCTGCAGGTACAGAACCTTACCCTGCTGGACCTTCATTTGGTAAGAATAACAACTCTTCTGTCAGAGAGAAGACAAGCTTCCCAACTTCTCCTGATGACCGCGATATTCTACATGGCCTACTCACCAAAAGGAGTATCGCGGCGGGACCGCCATCATATTCCTGATCGCCGCCTCTCTTCCTCCAGGCCTTATGAAAATGTCTAATACTTGGTCAAGCGCCTACATTCTTGTCAGGGCACGGGACCATTCGGGAGGTATGTTATTGACATGAGAAAGATTTGCAAAGGTCATAAAAAAACAAACCTGTCCTCTCTGAAAGTTTTTTTTTTGACATGCGTGGGAATAGAGAAGCAAAGGACAATGCATCTGGATTGAGAATTTTGAGAACATGTCTCCAATTCTACATCACTGTGGGGCTACCGATTGAGGCTAAGGAGACCTTCAATGTACTGCCTGGCATCGATCCCAATACCCTCTGCCAGCTTCCCAGGGGCCCATCCTCCAGCTGCACCAGATCCGCTTACCTCTCTCCCAAATCTGCCGCTCGACTTTCTCGCTGCAGGCGGGACGTAGTCACTTGCTTTCCTGATGAGGAAGGCTTCACGATAAGCGTCACTGCCGGTGCCCCGAGCGGGCCCCGTCTGAGGTAGACGCATCCAGACCACCCACCATTGTCTGCTAGTCTTCGAAGTCCTTTCTTGCTCGAGAATATGCCGGCGCGTTGAGCTGTACGTATTCAATATCTGAGAGTGAACGCTCAAAGCTTCGACTCGAGTCCACGCTAGTGCCTCCTGGCTGTCACCAGGATAAGGCCCAGGTTCTGGGATGTTCGGGATCGTGGTATGCACAGTCAATCTCGCCGGATCATATACAAGGTCGCAGATCGGCTGAGAACTCTTCGTAGATGCAGTACTCTTTAGAGCGGCGGCTTCCCACAATCGCTCAGAGACTTTGCGGGGTGATGTGCTTGCAAGGAGTGGACGCTGCAAGGGCCCGAGTTGGTGGTGTAGAGATCGGTAGAATGATGGCATTGCGAGGGCGTCAGTTTGGAGCTCGAACAGGAATGTAAATATGCAGGGCTGTTGGACGTAGACCACAACTCTTAGTCGGTCACGATCAACTTCAACCATTGGCTTGTCCTCGCTGGCCTGGGATCCGTCAGAGCCTTCGGCTATCCTTTTGGCTCGCTCAACATGAAGCGTTCTTATGACTATCCTGTTCTTCAGCATTATGCCTTCTTCGGATACATTTTCCCCGTCTGTCCACGCTCCTGTCTCTTGTTCATCTTCCGAAATCTGCAAGTCCTCCTCGAGCTGGCCTTGAAGTCCAATCAAGAAATTACCGCCTGGCAGTTCCGATTCTGTCTTTGTTCCCTCATTTTCGGGGCAAGTTGACTGCCTATTTTTACTGCTGTCTTCTTTACGGAGACTCGAGACTCGTTGATCGATAGGCGGTCTCCCAGATGGAATACCCCAACTTGACCCATAGACTCCTAGTGTTAGATACTTAACCATGGTTTCTGTGCCGTACGCAGAGTCTTGCGAGTTACTATTTGCCGCGCTTTGCACATCACTCCTTGGTTCATCCTTCCTTACGCTTGAAAGTTTTCGATCTTGGATTTCGCGCACGCTAAGCGGTGTAAGAAGAGACGCAGGAATTCCAGTGACTGGGCCAGATGAGCTACCTGAGCCCTGTCTGTGCGAAGATACAGAATTGGGACGCTTTTGCTGCTTCGGAGACCGCTGACTCGGCGTTTGATAATCTGGGCTGGAGGGCTGGACTTTTCTGCGTTTCCGACGAGGAGCGGAAGATGGGTTGTCTCGAACACCGTAGCTATCTTGTCCATACATATACAGCCATTCCATCCAACTCGAAATGTTCCTCACGGAAGCTCTATTCAACGCACCAATTCCCGAGAAGATGATTCCATCTGCAGGTCCTGGAATACGTTCTTCGGAGACTTGCCAGTCCGGATAAGTGTCACGCGAACTTGGCGTTGCTGAGGAGCTCGTGGAAGGATCTCGACTCGTACGAGCTGAATCACCGAACCTCGCGACAACAAGATCAACAAGGCCTTCAGTCCTGCCAATAAACCCTTCGAGGACTTCTCTTTCCCCACTGCCCCAGTCTTCTTCTCCAACGCCTATACCCAGTTCACCACCCGCGGCGAGTTTGAGTCCGTTGAAGATATCCACAGCAGGATTGCCATGCAACAACACATCCCAACTCCAGATGAATGCATCCCAGAACCGTTTCAGGAACCCACACAATTTTGGTTTCCCGACGCGCGTGTACAACTCGGCGACGGAAGAGGCTTGATGTAGGAGGAAAATTTGATGTGCGCGGAGAATCTGCTGCAGAAGTAGAGCTGGTGGACAGACTTCGCGAGCTGAATACTCGATTGGAATCGCAACGTTCTGGGACTGGTTCTTTATGGTTGTCTCAGAGGAGCTCGGCAGGCGGGTCAAATCGACAGACTACACGATGCGAATCAGTCAAGAAAGGCAGACCGAAAGCGTGATTGCATACTGCCAAGAGCCACCAATCCGTCTCAAGCTCGTGTAGGATGATTCGAGACTTTTCTGTTTCAATCGAATCTACAGGTTTGCCATTGGAAAAGCTCCTGACAACATTCTCAGCCAAGAAGTCGCATTTATCTTCAGAACGCAATTACTTTGCGAATTCCACCATTCCTTGAGCGAGGCCAATCTGTCGTTCTTTCTCGTTCTTCTCCTCTTTAGTGTCCTCACCATTATCGTTGTCATTGGCCTTGCCGCTGCGCCGGGCGTTGCTAGACTTCGAGTAGTAATACACGATTTGTTCATGAAAAGTATCGTCAGATGTGCTCAGGGAAGGATTGTATATGGCCAAAAAGGCGAGGCTTGCAGGAACAACGCCTGCGATGGGGCCGGACATGGCATGATGAGCAGCTGGGGGGATCTTCTCTGATAGGTACAGTCTTCAGGGTATAGTTCGACAGATGAGAAAATGAATAGAGATATAGATTCCAAGTAAGACAGTTTGGCCATCCTATGACATAATTGATGAATCCGAGTCACCGAGTGTTTTTAGTGAAGACGTGTTCTCGCTGGTGGCAGACACGGCAGAATGATCCCTGTAGCGCTAAGTATCCGCTAAGCCTTGTGCAGCATTCAAGGACCAGGAATTCATTCCTTCCTCGTCCTTTTTTCCAGTTGTCTTTCCATTCTCCATGACAGAGTGTCCCTCTATTCTCACCACTTCTGCTTAGGTCATGTCTTATCGCTATTGACCAAATTGCACAACACTCAGGAATTGACTGAACGCTTGATCGAAAGGATCAGTCACAGGAGTAGAACACTTCTTCATCATGTCAGACAACGGTGTTGCAGCAGAAGATGAGCGCTCTCAGATCAAGGACGAAGGTGGAGATGATGAAGTAAGAGATGGAGCGTTTATCTACATATCACCACGACCCGTGCACCGTGCTCCTGGGGAGGCTGGCGGCTTTGCAAGACTGTAAAAGAATGGGCGCTGATAAAAAGTTGTGCAGGAAGAAATATCAGCGATGAAGAGACGGGTAGCCGAGATGGAAGCCGAGGCAGCGAAACTGCGGGAAATGCAAGCATCGCTGGATCAGCAGGACAATGACTTGCGAGAGGACAAGGAAGATATCGATGCGCGCAGTATCTTCGTCGGCAACGTTGATTACGGCGCGTCGCCAGAGGAGATCCAGGCACATTTCCAGAGCTGTGGCTCTATCAACAGGGTCACTATCCTGCTGGACAAGTTCACTGGACATCCCAAAGGGTGAGAAGCCATCTGCATGCGATGTCCTAAGCGAAATTCAAATCTAATCAAACCACAGCTATGCGTACGTAGAATTCACGGAGCCCAATCTTGTTGCGCAAGCTCTGGTGCTTAACGAGAGCATGTTCAGAGGCAGGAATCTAAAGGTATATCACCGCCTTTCAAGACTCTCCTAACCAGCATAACACTGACCATCACAGGTTGTCCCCAAGCGAACTAACTTACCGGGCATGACTCGCGGTGGTCGCGGCGGTGGGCGTGCAGCAGGACCTCCTCGTGGTCGAGGTGGATTCGGGCGAGGGGGTAATGATAGAGGAGGAGGGTATGATCGTGGATATTCCCCTAGAGGCGGATATCGTGGAGGATATCGAGGTCGACCTAGGGGCTACGCTCCATACTGAAAGATAAAATGAAGGCGAGATGGTCATTGGTGTTACAGACGAACGGAAAGACTTAAAAGGCATCCGCGAGGTAACCGGCCCACATACAGAGGTTCATACTCATCTGCAGGAAGGAGGCCTCAAGATTGAAAAGCAATGAAAATGGAGCTTGTTAAGAGGTATGAGCTGTATCCGTGGGAAGATCAAGGGGACAAAACCGGGCCATTTTTTCATCAGCGAATCTCGGAACTTGTTCCACCAATCTATTTGGATAAAGTAGATGTCGATATGAAAGGAGATTCGAGCTTGATTCACAATTTATATCGAATCAGAGGGTGCGCTCAGAACACTCCTTGTCTATGGGTTGACGAGCGAGGTATCATTCCGTAGTGGGAGTTTCCTGTAGGGCTGCTGACTGGTCGTTCTAATTCGAGCAAAGGACGGCGCAGAGGGGAAAGAATTCCAATGCACTTTCCTTCGCTTTTACCAGACCAACGTCGCTCTCTACATGATATGCTTGCTCTTTTTCATGTACAACCATTTCACAATACCAAGTATGATACGATGAAATGTACGTAGTCGCTGTACAGAGTCGGATCATCGGACCCAGCCTCACAGCCCCCTCGAGCCTCAACCGTCGACGACCGCTTTCCCCAACCCACTCCGCGTCCGTATCGGGCGGATCTATCTTCCAAGGCTGCCATTAAAGACGCAGATACTCTTCCTCGACCTCCTGGTCAAGCATAGGCAGCATGGATTCAGATTTGCCGCAGTATGCCGTACCTTTTGTTGGTGAGCTCATCGTGCATTGCTAATGTCTTTTGCCAGGGCGCCGAACTTGAGGGTGACGAGTACGTTTGCTGGATAGGCTGAATGCAAAATATCAGAGCAATGCTAATGTGATGCAGTAATTGCGGCCGACGGTCTCTACAAACGTGACGTCTTCAGTTAGTCAACAACCACCCTCCAAGCTATTGCTCCGATCGTACTTACGTACCCCACTATAGGATTCCCTGATCCATTCGCTGTGGCTACGATAGGAGGAGAGCAGACCCGAACGACCTCAGTCATCAAGAAGACGCTGAACCCATACTGGAACGAGAGTTTTGACATGTACGGATACCTCGCAGTACGGCTATTTTGAGGGATATTGACAGGCAATAGGCGAGCATCACAAGAAAGCATCCTGGCCATACAGATTTTTGATCAAAAAAAGTTTAAGAAAAAGGATCAAGGGTTTCTCGGCGTGATTAACGTGCGAATTGGTACAGTCATGGATTTGGACATCGGCGGTGATGGTACATTAACCCTTCCTCAATGATCATCCCGGTTGGAAGGATTAAGTGCTGATGGGAAGCGTCCAGAAATGCTTACCCGAGACCTCAAGAAGTCCAACGACAACCTGATCGTCCACGGAAAGCTTATCGTCAACTTGTCCACAAACCTTGGACCACCTGCTACACAATCAAACGCAGCTGGACATCCCGGCCCACCCTTATCCGTAGGAGGTGGGAGCATAGCATCTACATCTAACGGAGCGCCCCCGAGATCGCCTGTAGGCTCCGCTGGGCCTTCCAGCGACATTCCGTCGGACAATCCACCGCCCCATAGTCCTGCTCCATCTCATCCGAATCCAGCCCCTCCCGGCGTTCCGCTGGGCAGCCCTCCTCACGCGAACGGTAGCAATCAGGCCGGGCTCAGTGGATCAGGTCACCTCAGCTCATTCAGAGACAATCAAGGAATGTTGCCTGCAGGTTGGGAGAGGCGGGAGGATAATCTAGGAAGAACTTACTACGTAGATCACAACACGAGGACCACAACCTGGACGAGGCCCTCAACTACATATAATGAGAGGGATCAACGAACGGCCATGGAGGCCAATACCCAGCTTGAGCGGCGCGCGCATCAAAACCGTATGCTGCCAGAGGATCGTACGGGGGCCAACTCGCCAACGCAGATGGAGACGCCACCGCCAGCATCTGCAAATACTGCCAGTGCAGTGTCTATGATGGCCACCGGTGCGACAACTGCTGGAACTGGTGAGCTTCCTGCAGGATGGGAACAACGGCATACACCCGAAGGCAGATCATATTTCGTCGACCACAACACGCGAACTACTACCTGGGTCGATCCTCGTCGACAGCAGTATATTCGCATGTACGGCCAAAATCCAAGCGGCAACAACACCACAATTCAAACCCAGCCGGTATCGCAACTAGGTGCCCTTCCAAGTGGATGGGAAATGCGTCTGACCAATACTGCAAGAGTCTATTTTGTGGATCACAACACAAAGACAACAACCTGGGATGACCCTCGGTTGCCATCATCGTTAGACCAGAACGTCCCCCAGTACAAACGGGATTTCCGACGTAAACTTATTTACTTCCGGTCTCAGCCTGCTCTTCGAATATTGTCTGGTCAATGCCATGTCAAAGTCCGAAGAGACCACATCTTTGAGGACTCGTATGCTGAGATTATGCGGCAGAACGCCAATGAATTGAAGAAACGACTGATGATCAAATTCGACGGAGAAGACGGTCTGGACTATGGAGGACTGTCAAGGTGATTTTGACATTACATGAACCGCCCACGAACAATACTGACTTGGAACAGAGAGTTCTTTTTCTTGTTATCTCACGAAATGTTTAACCCTTTCTACTGCCTTTTCGAATACTCCGCCCACGACAACTATACCCTTCAGATCAATCCTCACTCTGGCATCAACCCTGAACATTTGAACTACTTCAAATTCATTGGAAGAGTAGTCGGCTTAGCCATCTTCCACCGACGCTTTCTTGATGCATTCTTCATCGGCGCGTTCTATAAGATGATCTTACGGAAGAGAGTTGCTCTTGCGGATATGGAGGGGGTTGATGCTGATTTCCACAGAACGCTGACCTGGACACTGTAAGGCTCCCTGTCTCCTGTGCTGCTTGCAACACTAAGATTCATGCAGGGAGAATGACATCGAAGGCGTCATAGAGCCGACGTTCTCAACAGAAGACGAGAGTTTTGGAGAGATTCGGACTATCGACTTAAAGCCCAACGGAAGGGACATTGAAGTGACCAACGAGAACAAAAAGGAATACATCGAGTACGCTTTTCATAAACCATTATGCTCTTTGGGCCCTCACTGACCTGTTGCAGGCTTATCACGGAGTGGAGAATACAGAAGCGAGTGGAAGAGCAGTTCAACGCATTCGTTACCGGCTTCAACGAGCTCATCCCACCAGATCTTGTCAATGTTTTCGATGAACGTGAACTGGAACTGCTGATTGGAGGCATCGCAGATATTGATGTCGAAGACTGGAAGAAGCACACAGACTATAGAGGGTACACAGAGCAAGATCAGGTCATCAGGAACTTCTGGACTGTAAGTGTTCGATTTCCTCCATCTGAGAATGCTGCTAATGTGACTTCGCAGTGCATTCGGAGTTGGGACGCAGAGCAGAAGTCTAGACTATTGCAGTTCGCAACTGGCACCTCTCGTATACCGGTCAACGGCTTTAAGGATTTGCAAGGAAGTGATGGGCCCAGAAGATTTACAATTGAGAAATCAGGTTCTGACAAGGCCTTGCCTAAATCCCATACTTGGTAAGGACGATGAACATATTCGCTAGCCTTGCTTGTCTGGCGTTTACTAACATGGCATGCAGCTTCAATCGATTGGACCTGCCAGACTACAAGAATTATGAAGATCTCTCCGGGAAGCTCACTATTGCAGTGGAGGAGACTGTTGGCTTTGGACAGGAGTAGGCCGGCAGATGAAGCTGGCGGCCAAGCAGAGCCGTTGGAGCCTTGGAGGAGGCGTCTTAAAGTCCGAGGCAAGCATACAGCTAGGGCAGGCCGCGACCAAAATTATTGTTCATAGGGATTTGGGTGGAATCAACAGTCAGCGTTCTTGGCTGTAGACATAGCATTCATTCATAACGAGAAGTGGGATATTGGCCTTCGAAAACGTAAATCTTTGTCACTTGTGCTTATGATGCTTTTCAGAAGCTGATTTCCCCGAAGCACTGTGTTACAGCTCAACCGTCATTGGCCTCATACCTTGTCACCCTCACCCTCTTTTTTCCGCGTCCGGCAGCTTTCCTTCGTAGCTTCGGCAAGTAAGAGAGGACGCTTTGAAGTTGGAGCCATCTCTCATGCTATCCATGTCAATAGTCCACCGCTGCCCCGGCGACTGATTTTCACCCGGCCGACGAGAGCTTGAGTGCGGCCATGTCGGTTGATGGTTTCCATCGCTGTTTCGCATGGATCTTTACCTCGTTCAGACAGACCCTGGTCATCAAATGACCTTGCCCCATTGGGCTTTCGAATCACATCACGAAGAAGAAACATCATTTGTAGTCTCACGCGGCAAGCTGGGAAGAGGTAGTGAGTTTGATGATGAAGTATTGTTATCAGCCACCTCCACACAGCTTCTGCTCAGCCAACCTTGCTACCTACCAATATGTTGTCTAAAATACAATAATGCTGCTCTCAGACCAGGCATAAAACCGAGCTAATCTTCGCTCATGCGAGCCACATGAGCAACCATCCGACACGGGAACCACCCTGGACCTCCCAAAACCCTAAACTCCGTCGCTAAAAACACATCCCAATCTGTGGTATAGTACTGGTACGCAAAGCTGTGTTGCACATGTTGAAATCATTGAGATTGTGCCCCACTTGAATCATGCGCTCACACATCATCCTTCGCCCTGGAACCTTTCCTCAGCCGTCTCACGGGGCTTGCAAAACTGACATGCCTATCCTCTCCTGCCTCATCTCGTATTGCACTCGGATGTCTCAATGCCGAAGAGCGTCTGCCGGCAGCGGGACCGCGTGGTTTTCCTCCTAAACTTAAATGATGGTCGTGAGAGCTGCCTTCTCCCATATCCATTTCATCGTGATCTATCACTTCGGCGTGTATATAATGGTCTTCGTCGTCATCGGCTTCTCCTGAGCTTGGAGTTTCGGATTCGGAATGCGTGTTTTCATAATCACCGTCATCTGAAACCAGGCTGGGCGCGGTGTGCGACTCGATCGTGTTCGGACTAAGGTTTAGGGGGGATGCGTTGCCGTGAATAGGCATACCGTGGTCTTGTTGCTGGTCACGGCCATGGTATGGTGATTGGTAGCTGTAGTGCTCGTTCATGGTGGGTAGGAGATCCGCCTTAAACAAACTATTAGAGACACCTAGATGGGTGGGTGATCGCTCCAAGGGTGTAGGAGATTTGGTCGCGCGGGCAGGTGGGTATCGGCCTTGCACAACACCGCGAGTGCTACGGCTTTGGGGGCCACCGGGCTTTTCTGTGGGACTCACTTCCTCCCGCTCGTCTTCCTCGTCGCTTGACAGCGAAAGGTCAATTTCAGGACTCGTCTTGGCTTGCGCGACCATGTCGTTCAAGTTACCACCTCGACCCACTCTTGCGAACAGAGCAGATAGATGAGGAGTCTGGGGCGAAGGGTTGAATGGAACAGGATCAGTCCCGGGCTGTTTTGGCATCCCGAAACCCGTCGGACGAGGCGTAGACATGGCTTGAGCGCTGCTGAAAGCCATTGGTAGTTGATCTTTTGGCGTAGCAGCTGACTGGGGCTTCTTGCGCCGTGAGGAAGATGTTGTAGAATCGGCAGGTGTGGTACGAGCTAGGGCAGATCTGATCAGTGGGTGGACTAGCCCCGCGCTAGCGGAAGCCTGTGAGCCACTTGACTCTCCCAAACCTCCTTCCATGTCCATGTCAACCTCTTCACCGCTCGCCTCAATAGCAGCATCGTGACTCAAGAACTGGCGTGAGTGTGCTATGCGACAATGATTGATGAAGCCTTGAGCGCTATTGAAATTGCTGCGACGACAATCTAAGCAGACCAGCTTTACCATTTTCCCATCGGACGAGCGCTTGACGATCATCGGGCCCTTCTCTTCTTTGGGCTCTGGATAACCGTGCGGAAGAGCTTTGAGTCGTGCGCCGTTGGATCCACGTTGAGAACGCGACTTGCCAGCAACGATACCTTTTTCCGCCTTCGATCCCCTCGTAGCTCGCTCTGGCACAAACTCTCCACCACACGTTGGCGTTTGCTTGTGATCGGCGACGGAATCGTCGAAAGCGGAGTCAGGAATTAACCAACGCTCATAGTGGCGTGTATAAGGTCCGTTGGCAACACCCCATGGTGGTGCATACGGTGCCCGGTTGTCATATGCGGCGCCAGAGCCCGTGTTCGCTGCTTGCATGCCTTCAAACGTGGACGACGAGGCTGGATATGGGAAGATCTGACATCGACGGAGTTGCTCCAGCGCGATCTGACACTTTGCGAACTCCTGCTCAATCAGGCGCAATTCCCTATGTTTGAGAAGAATTTCCAGACTGAACTGTGCTTCGATAGCCTCGCGAAGAGCCGCAGGAGCGGTCATCGTTTTGGGAAGCCGACTTGTGTCACTGTCGTGATGGTCGAAGTTCCTTTGGGTGAGCATTTCAGGCAGGCGATTTTGGAGATGGGTGCTCCCATTAATACGCTTCCATTCCATCTCGGTCAATATGTGGCCCTGGTTCGTCTGGTCTGGATCCGATTCCGTATCAGCTTGATCTTCTCGACGAGGTAGGATAGCTTTTTGTGTCTCGGTAGCCGGTATTTCAACATGGCTCATGGTCTCCGTTCTTCTCTTTGGTGAAGGATATTCCAGAAGTGGCGACGCTGGACTACCATCCGAACGCTTGCGCTTCATCTTATTCAACGGCGGTATCTGAGTCATCGACGACTGCTGTTCCTGCGCTGGCATGAAGTTTGCTTTCTCCTTTGCGACCTTGTCATTCCGGGCCGAGGAGCTCCACGAGAGCAGATACATGCCATGCGACACGGTCAGGGCCGCTAGCGATCATGAACAGGTCCAAGTCATGAACGAGCGATGCTGGGAAGGTAGTGAGATGCAGGAGGTGAGCCCGAGAGATCCGTTGGTTGATGGGATATAGTGAACTTCAGGCTGACGTACAGGGACTATTGTAAAGAAAGCTTAAAAGGAGTTCAAAAGTCAAGGCGCACGAACGGCGGTCTTTGGAAATGATAAGCACGAAGGTTCGTTCCAGACAAACTTGTGGAGAAGTGGTTGCTTGGAAAGAGTGTAGTGACTTGTAACTTTGGCGGGAAGGCCAGGCCGACCGTGGAAAAGGGAATGAGATTCAAAGGAACCAGCGGTCGGGAATGTTTTGATTATTAATGAAATTCCGTGAGTGAATGAGGATAAGAAGAATTTGAAAAATGCGCTCGAGAATTAGAAAAAGGTATTGTATGGTGAAGCGCAAAGAAGAAGAAGAAGAAGAAGTTGAAGTTGCTAATAAGATATAGAGTGGTGGTGGTGGTGATGTTAGGACTTTTGGAGGCATTTGGGGGGGGGGGGGGGAAAGAAGTTAAAGGGTGGCACAAGTGTGACAAGGGAAAGGACGTGCCAGTGCCAGTGCCAGTGCAAAGGCAAGTGCAAGTAATGCAAGCCTGCAGAGTACGGGGCCTGAAATAATACCGTACCTAAGGTACCTTAGTCAGTACGGTAAAGTAATAATAATAAGCCGGGGGGCTCGGGTGAGTTGGGGGGGAGGGTTGTGGACACATTGGACGGACTAATGATGATGCAATACGATTGTGATTGGTGCGACACCAACCTACCAGCAGGGGTTTACCGAAGCCACACTTTTTTAGCGGCCGGGATTTCAATTGAAGCGAGCCAAGAAAAGAAAACAGCAAACGGCAAAACGGCAAAACGGCATTTCTCCATCTCCCATCTTCCTCTCTCTCTCTCTCTCTCTTTCTTCCCCATACATATAAAGAAACGCACGTAGCAATTGAGCAAATCATAGTAATCAAGACGAAGAAGTCCGAAGCTATCGAATCGAATCTCATCCTGCTTCCAAAACATTAAATAGACGCTCGCATGTGCACATTCCCATACAGAAATGTGTAATGTATGTACCTACGTAAGGTATGAGACATCGGACATGTAGATAGATAATATAACACACCTAAACACAGTCTTCACGTCATAATTCCAGTTATCTCTTCGCTTCACTCGACAGCAGAATGATTTTCTTCATCTTTTCATTCTTCTTTCCTCTGATCAAAGGAAGGTGCTGGTGCTGCATTATGGAATGATTTTCTTTCGCGGCAAATCCCGGCACTAAGCCGTACAGACAAGAACGTGCAGAGGTAAATAATACGACCACAATAACTACGAATACTTAGAGAAACTGCCTCAAGAAGTAGAGCGAGTATCAAGTGAATATGAAATCGATCATAACTCAATATAACACTGAGCGCAACTGTCCAGAGGTTACATGCAGATAGGTTGTCTCCGAGACATAGCTTTGCTGTGCTCGGCCCATCTCCTTCCATGTCACTCTAAAGCGTGTCTCTGAGTTGACACTTCCACCCCGTGAATCATCTTGAACTTTCGAGCATCTTCCATTGTCCTCTACAAGACAATTGTACCTTGAGATACCAGCGCTGTGGTACCGCATCTCTTCACTGAATGGCTCACAAGAAGCATAAACCTAAGCAGCCGGGGATCGATCACAGAGACATTTCGGCAGAGGAGGCCGCCAAAGCAAGCTCCAGCATTGGTCCACAGCCCCTGATGAGCACCAAACACCATTTACCGAACGATGCAGACGAGGTGACAACATCTGGTCGACCCAAGAAACGTAGAAAAATCAACAGCAACACTGGACTAGATCACCATGACCTACCGGCATCTGACATTTCAGAAACCTCAATAATAGAGAACATCGAACGCCCCGAGCGCGCACCCGATGCCTCTGCCCAAGAGCTACCTCCTGAAGTTCGACATCTGAGCTCCAAATACGACTTCACTACGATGTCAATCCTTTCTTCAGCTAAGATCAGCGACAAGGTCAAAAAGGTATTGCTTCGAGTCGAGAACTTCAGCTTTGCAGACCCGAACTCCAAGCCGGGTATCGTTGTCTTGCATGCCAAATCGGAGGTCGCAAGTAAGATGGTCAGCATCGTTGAGATAGCACGACAAGACATCGAGCGCGACAAGGGACAGTGGTGGCAGTACTCCAAACTGGACGGACAACTCGCGGAGCTGAAGACCACATCAGTGAAGGGTAGGGGCGATGGAAAAAAGCTCGTAGAATGGCAAAACGAGCGAGCTGGAGAGGAGTCGCAAGGGGGGGTTGATGAGGTAGGAGGCGAGCCTCGGCGCGCTTCGGAGGAGGTGCAGCATGATCATGAGGTCGTCGATGGAAACGAAGAAATGGAAGACGCCTTTGAGATCATGGTAAATCCCAAAGAAGCAGATCAGAGAGCGAAGCAGTCCGGGAATGGTAATGGCAGGAAAATCAGGGCTACCCCAGTGATGACGATCTACTTTGCCAGGGTACCGGTGCCTGGTCTGAAGGAGCTTTACGGGTACGTTCTTAATTTCTCCATGGACGCCAACTACTGACATCCTGTGACAGAGAGCAGACGAGTTCATGACTCTCTGCAATAGAGGTACTAGTACACCAGCGGATCCTATCGATTGCAGATAGAGGGGATGAGATCATGCAGAAGGAGCTGTGAGCTGGTGGGGGGGCATGTGCAAAGGCTTCAAATTCTTGTCAGATCAACAGTGATGCTAGATACCCACGTAGCAAGTGCTTGAGCAATGCAATCTCGATCATTCTATCCATGGGTATCTCCAATTCATCTCAGTCTTACTTGGTAGAAAAAACATGCGCAATCTGGCGGGGTAATCCTTCACGTCCAGGCATGTTGCCCCCGCCTCGGGCCGCTGGTGCCGCTTTTTCTTGCTGCTGAATTGCATGATTTTCTTTCTTTTCCAGCATCCATTGACTGGCATTTTCGGTACGACCGAGCGTCATATCTATCTGTATTCATACGCATACTTCTTCTCGAGCCATTGCTTATGTTGCGGCTCTAAAAACCGCTGTGTGTAAGGTACTGACAGACCCTCACCCCCAGCGACCCCTCCTGCTGACTTCTCCGCAGCTCTTCGGACCTGTTGCTTCGCTTGGTCAAGCACCTCACCGACGATTCTTCTACAATGTCATCCCAACCCCTCCTGCAGACCGCCCCGGGCAAACGCATTGCTCTCCCCACCCGAGTCGAGCCCAAAGTCTTCTTCGCCAATGAGCGCACCTTTCTCTCCTGGCTCAATTTCACCGTCATTCTCGGTGGCCTCTCGATCGGTCTACTGAATTTCGGCTCCGATGCCACTTCCCGCATCTGCGCCGGACTGTTCACGATCGTGGCAATGGGCTGCATGATCTATGCGCTTGTGACTTTCCATTGGCGGGCGAGGAGTATACGGCTGAGAGGGCAAGGGGGCTTTGATGATCGGTTTGGTCCAACTGTGTTGGCGGTAGTACTTGCTGGGGCGGTCGTGGTCAATTTTGTGCTGCGGGTTACGGGAACATGAGGCCTGACTGGAAGGGCGAGACGGGATGATATACATGAGATGGGTGAATGGATGTAAGAAAAGGCGGCAGGAACCGGTTTGGCTTTGTCCGGATCTGTCGCACCTACGGCGCAGGATGCGGTCTTACGGCTTTGCAGCAGTCTTCCCAATGCTGATACATCCTGAGGTCCTGCGAGGAAAGAATATTTGATTGGTACTCCATAGGCAGTGCTCCCACCATCCTGTCTTTCATGAAGGTCCATCGATTCAAATCCGTGCACTGTAGCTGGGTCCAGCGTCCCAGCTGTGTCCGATCATGCGCCTTTTCGGATTGATCATTGAAAGTCGAGGGAATGGAGACAGCCTAGGTAAATCATCAAGCTCAGAGGTTGGCCAAGCCGACCCTGGCAGGTCTACTTGTAATTGAAGCCCATGCAATACGGAAAGCTTCTGCTGGGATTTAGGAGCAACGCCGATTGTAGACCGAGTCCGTACTGCCACGCCGGGAGGGCAGAAAGCGCACGTAGACCTTGCGTGAGGAGACTTGGAGCCAATGAAGAAGCCTCGGGCGAAAAGCAACCAACCACTCCAAACCTTTGCCCCTGTTCCCTAATCAAGAGACATGACCTCAACCGAGGATAGCTCAAAAGAAGTTCAACGAAAAGGTAGTAATCAACCTCAACATCCTCTCGGACAACATCGAAGAATTCGGCTGCTCTCTCTATCGTCCATCGGCGCGGCTTCGCATCATGGGTGCTTCTGTATTGCTCAAGAATGTTGTCTGATAGGCTTGGTATTCGGGAAGTGAGTCTACACAGGACTTGCAACGCGAATGAACCCGGCGGCAGTGGAGGAATGAGAAGCGAATGATGGAGATGAGCAGTTCGAATGGGAAGCTGGTGAGTCTGTTTGTCTGGTGACGTAGTGTTACGATTTTCCATAAGATGGAACGGCAATGTGTGTGAAAAGAGCTGATCTGTCGTCTGAGTCTTGCATTTCCACTAGCTCCGGAAGCGTTTGGTCTTGTGAGGAACAACTTCCTTTCGATTTTCCACTTACGAGGAGATCCCATCATTGATACTACTATTGCTTACCCGTCTCATCTGTTCGTCCTCCACAACATGGCTTCACTACCTAGCTCCCAGGCTCAATCAACAGCTGTAAGGTTCTCTCATATCGCTGTCTGAGACCTTACCCGCTGAACTCGTCACAGCCCATACCAATCCCACGTCTTACAGACATTGCAAACGATGTATGTCTTCGCTAACAAGAAATTCGTTTGGGTAGTTGCCAACATACAGATCTTTAGGCCTGCGACTCCGCATTTGAATCGGTCACTAGCTATGAACATGCCAGTACCTCTTCCTGGAATACTGCCATCATAAATACAACCCTCCAAAACCTCATCTCCGAGTCCTCACACTCTGGCCAGCAACCTCTCTACAAGTTTGCAGTCACAAGTACCATCATTCAGCACACCACACCACACTCAAGTCCTGTCAAAGACGTACCTTCGAATGCCGGTTCACAAGATGCGGTAGGTGCAGGGAGTGCGGTGGGGCGAAGAGGTATGCATTCGGCATCTGGGGCATACTGGGATAATAAGAAAGATGGGATGTGGAACTTCAAGTATGAAAAGGCGGAATCGAAGGGGTTTGATGTTGTGCTTAGTATTCTTTGGATCTCAATTGTCTAGGCACAGGGACCCCCCAGAGTATCTACGTGCATTTTCGGAACACTGACACGAACTCTAGCTTCGTTTTGTTCGTCTTCTGATATCAAACATCTAATAGCTGAATTTGAATCCACCGTTGGCAGAAACCACGGACCCTGTGCACCAGCCACTGTCCTCTGAGCAGAGCTGGATTATATTTTCAGAGTCAGCGTTGCCTATTTGAGAGGGTATCTTGAACCTTGGAATATGTCTACAGAGTCGACACTCTCAAAACATGTCTCAAGGCTCAAGATCTGGTCCAGAAGAGGAAATATGAACTCCGAAAATACGTACCATACCCACCACACCGGCAATCTCGTGATCATATGCAGGCCTTCCGCCTGCCAACTCGGCATCTTTGACAAACCTCTCGTCATCTACTCCTTCCCTTACTCTCTGCAACGGAGCATTTTGCATGAATGGCTTCATCTGCTGTTGGAACTCCGGACCCGTCAATTCGTACATATCTGTGGCCACAGGCCCAGGGTTTACGGCATTGACTGTTGCTCGCTCTGCCAGCTCTCTGCTCCACGTTCGAGTCATGGCTTCCAATGCTGCTTTAGTGCCACCATACACCGTCTGCCCGTGAAAACCTAGGCTTGACGATACTGACGAAAGGTTCACGATCCGGCCGGAGCGATCTTTGGGCAGAAAAGGGAGTGCGGCTTGAAGCAGAAGGATAGGGCCGAGGACATTGACGGTGTACTGTTGGGTGAAGGTTTCGGAGGTGATCTCTTCTAAGGGCATGTTCTTTGAGACGCCGGCGTTGTTAATAATGATGTCTATTTGGAATTTGCCAGATCTTGGGTGGGCGAAGTGATTTTTGGCCGTCGTGACTAGGTGGGCTGGACCTTGTGGGTTACCTATGTCCGCCTGGACCGCAATGGCGTTGATGCCATGGGAGCTCTCCAATGAAGAAGCAAGTTGGGCACTGGGCTCGCTCGAGGAATCGGAAGTATAGCCTAGGACTAGAGAAGCGCCTTTCGAGGCAAGATTACGGGCAATGGCAGCGCCAATTCCTTAAGGTTGCGCTTCAGCTCTTACTCGGGGACTGTAGGAACTTTGAGGCAAACCTCGAGACCCTCCTGTGACCTGCACATGTCGGAGTTAACATGACATCTTTGAGGTAGGCAGCTCAGGTCACAGATTAAGCTTGGGCAACATGAGTCATGCCTTGGGACTCAATCATGGTATTGATTGGGGATGACTTGTTTCCAAAGAATGTACTCACAATTGCTAATTTTCCTTCCAATGATCTCGGTGCTGTGCCCGGCCTTAGATTTGTAGAAGACGCCCGTTGATACACCGGACGAGACATGATAGGGATATTCTACCTGTACTAGAGCTACTGAATAACTGGTAGAATACTTGCGAGGTTTTCTCCTACTCCCTTCTGAACAAGATACTCAATAGATCAACACAGTTGAGCAAACTATTCAAGAGAGAAGAATACGCACGTGCTGTTTGCTAGAGTACGATCTCGGAAGTACAATCTTGGCAGTCGGAATATTCCCGCCCGAAACAGGGCCCGTTTGCGGAGAAGGAAGAAACAGCTGAGTCGGGACCTCCTCGTCAATGTGCTCTGACTGCATTGAAGTGGACCATTCCTTGACTATAACGATGCGGGATCTGATGCCCAGGAAGTGTGAATGGGCTTGCGTGTCTGCCCATTCGGGAAGATTAGGTCTTGCTGCTATCTACATATGTTGTCGTGGCGATGAATCTGCCGTCACAGTTGAACTTCATCGTTCACCAGTCTAACTTCTTCCCCAGGTTTAAACGCGGGTAGACCGACATAGGGGCACCCATCACACCTGAATGCATCTCCCAACGCACAGTTACCACAGCTTCCTACTTTGCCTTGCACCGTAAAATCTACCTCTGCCAATTCGTTCGTTTTCAGTTTTGCGAGGGTTTGATCGGCATTAGAGCGTTTGGCGTGTTCCTCAGCTTCGAGGCGTTGCGCAAGGCCACATGTGCAATCTTTACAAGCACGCCGACGTTTGCCAGCTTTGGGCCGACATTCGGGTGCTTTGTGGAGCAATTGTGTTAGCAGGAAAAAATCAGAAGTGGATAGACGGTCATTGGAGACTTACGTTGGACAACAGGTCTCTTCAAGTCTTCCTCATCAAGTAGAGTGTCCTCGTCAATTAGATCGTCCTCGTCATCAACTTCCGGCGCCCCGAAATCATCACTGAAATTAACGTATCCTACGCCTGCTGGCTGCATTGACGCTGGAGGCCCATTTCTTCGCTTTCCGTTAAGGTTCAAAGAGACAGCGCCTGTCCCTGCTGCGCTCGTCGTAGCCGTTCCACCGTTGCTCTTATTCTTGCCGAGACGCAGTGGCACCGATTGTGTAGCTGTATGATCTGGCTTCACCATACCATCCCCTTCCACCAACAGGCCGGCGAAAATAGCCTCCCTCCGTTCTTCTGTATCGTCTGTGGCAAACTTTCCGTCCTGGCTCTTTAACCTCCCACCGGGCTTCAAAGATCGGACGATGCGCGATAGGACATCGCGGTTGAGCAGCTTGTTCGATTCTGTTCGTGTGTCGTCTGCGCCTGAGAGAACTAGAATGATATCGTAGGTAGCTTCTGGAAGGGAAACGAGGGATAAAGATAGGCGATCGAGCATTTGGATGTCGGTGGCGTTCCGATCATGTGCCGCGAGAACATTGTTCAACTTCTCTGGGTGGGATGATAGGGATGGAGGGGAAAGCAGGAGGCTTCGCGGTGGTGAAGAGCGACCTGTTGTCTTTGTCTGGACCAGGGCGAAGTCTGAAGTATTATCAATAGTTACAGCCGGTGCCATTGCGTTTGCTGTATTTTGCTGGCTTGAAGGAATGCTGATTATGTCTTCAATGATGAGTGACTGTGTTGGGTAGACACAGAATTCCTTTACAAATCCCCGGTAGTATGGCAAACGACCTTACAAAAGCTGCAGTAGCAGTGAGAGATACCCTTGATCTCCACAACAAGAACAACCGCGTAAAAATACTTTACTTAGAGCTTGACGAGATCTACATAATCCGTACCAAAGGGACTACTTAAAATACTCTACTCTTCATATGGTGTTTTGTACTGGTGGGGCACGGTAATTTTTCCCGCATCCAATGGTTTCGTAAGGCTAGGAGTAGTCAGTTGCGAGCGAGATAAGGGGCACTAAAGCTTTATCTTAGCGTAATTTCTACCAGCCTCCTACCGCGTTCACCACCATCTTTCCAAACCAATTCCATGACACACACAACTAATAAAGTACACACACTTTCACTTTCGACATAACTGCGCTGTTTAAATACAGATACTTCGCTTGTATTCTCTAAACTTCATTCATCTTGCAGCCACCTGATCTCAATTTGCATCCGCCAACGTTCAAACCTCACAGCGTCGCGTCGGGCAAACCTGTGCGCCAATGGAACGACCCGAAGCCAGCTACGCATCGTCAATGCAGAAGCATGTCTTCGGTATGACTAGTTCTCGTGGTGGCCCTGGATTCGATAGAAAGGCATACGCACCTTTCCAAGCCATCATCGAAAAGGGCAAACAAGCCAAAGCGCAAGATGAACACGATCAGTACGAAGCAAGAAAGGCGAGGAGAGAGACAGAAATCAAGAATGCCGCACGAATCAGGCATGCTGAGGCTGAAGCTAATCGCCGCCGTGCCGAAGAGAGCAGATTGTCCATCGACGATCACAAGGGAAAACTGCTCGATGAAATGACCAAAAACGTCAAGGCAATTCTAGAAGACCATTACCGAGAAGAGATTCGTGAGAAGGTTTACGAAGACGAAGATATGATCGTATCCGCGTATGAGCGTGACGTCAAAGACCAGACAAAGGCCAGACTCGTGGGGGAGCTTGAATCTGTGGTGAAGGCGAAGTTGGAAGCCGAGTTCGAGCCAGAAGTTAAGCAGCAGTTGGCAGTAGAGCTTGTAACGTTGGTAAAGGCAGAGCTACGAGCGGAGTATGAGACAGAGGTCAAGCAGCAGTTAATCAAAGAGCTTGGACCGGAGGTGGAGGCAGAGTTGCGTGCGAAGTATGCGACAGAGGTCAAGCAGCAGTTGGCCGAAGAGCTCCAAGCGGGTGTGAAGGCAGAATTGCGTGCGAAGTACGAGGAGGAAATCAAGAATCAGCTCATGACGGGCACTGAGTCTACAGCCGTCCACAAGCTGAACGACATACACCCAAACGATGTCGAAAACGAATCTCAGGGACAACGTAACGCCGTGCGCATTCCAGATGGGGAGTCATCCAGAGCAATTTCCAACCACAATGATAACAAGGGAGGCGATTATCCCGACCTGCGTCATCATCAGCATCTTGTTGGCCAAAATTGTGTCCAGAATGGTCAGCAAGAGGCTGTGTCTGTCCAAGGTTTAGAGTGTTCCGACACTGATGAAGATGTTGTCAATATGCCTCATGGTACGAAGCGATCTCTGAGTGGTGAAGACTACGAAGAAGAAGATCCTTATGCACGTCACTCAAAGCGTTCTCGAAGCGCATCGTTCAATAGCGAGGAGCAGCAATCGCCAAGTGGCTATGAGGAGGGGTCCAGTCATCTCTATTCGAGCTATTCACGTATACAACGAGCCTACCAAGGCGTGCGTTGCAACGGCGAAGAATACCAAGATTTTCTGCAGTACAAGGGGGACGCTGGGTATGAGGACGCGCAGGGCATCAATGGATATAAGATGGACCGCGGAGCTTCGGGCTACAATAGCTCTGCTGAGGTTAAGGGAAGCCGCGAGAACATTTTGGACCGTGGAGAGGCGGACTACAACAGCGCTGAGGATGTGCAGGGAATGATTGGGAACTTCCTGGACCGTGGAGAGGCAGATTATGACAGCGCTGAGGATGTCCAAGGGACGAATGGGAGCCTCTTGAACGGCGAAGAGGCAGATTACAACAGCGATGAGAATGCTCAGGGGATGAACGGGGACCTCCTGGACCGTGAAGGGGCAGATTATGACAGCGCTGAGGATGTTCAAGAAAGCAGTGGGTACAAGTTGGACGGTGAAGCTTCTGAATCCTATAGCTCTGAGGAGAACGAGGAGGAGGAGGAGGAAGGGGAGTACGAGGAGGAATACGAGAGTGAGGAAGAAAAGCAGTATTCTACCGCTCCCCAGGCCGCACCCGATGCGAATGCTGGCGATGGAGTGATTACATTCTCCAATACTCAAGACACGGCCTTCGTTTTGAGCGACTCGGAGGATGATGAAGACAAGGCAGATGACGAGGACAAGACCTTGGTTGGCTACGAGGGCGCCACAACCCCGAACGATGCTAAGCAGTATAACGTGCCTGCCGAGGAGTTACATTTCCCCGAGGCTTGAGATGCGTAGCGAGGAGCAATATGGCATATGCACGGAGTTTCGGAGGGTTGATTTCGGGCATCAGCGCGTTATACCCCCCACAATGCTTTTACCAGGTCCGAGTCTTACCCGCAGTCAGCGAGCATTACGAGCGGAGATACCCGGTGAAGTACTATCTACCGATGGCAAGTCAGGTCTCGGACGGATTGAACAACACCAGGCTCTTCATGTGCGATATCATTTCGGTGGACTTGCTCAATTGTATGTTACTCCTAGGATAGCAGGTAATTGAAACACTGCATCAGAATACTATGGCCGTCTAAAGCGATCTTAGTTCTCAAGGTCCTCCGTGACAATTTCGTAATTTACTGGAGCGCGAAATACATGGAGACGCAGGAAATGAGATATTGGCTTTTCTACATATTTACAGCCTTCCGTGACTACCTTTTCCGCCCAAAGAGCCCCCTTTTTCTCTCCCGCGTCTCATGAGGCGGCACTTCTCCGCGCTCTCTCCACGCTTTTGCCCGCCCAGTCTTCTTTCCTAGCCTCACGTCGCGCCTGCTGGCACAACAGCAACACAAGCCTAGCTGAACCAACCATCCGACAATTGCACACGCGCTAGCCACCCACATGAATGCAAACATCTTGAACCCAATCTCTGGCACGATGTTAACCTCGCCTTCGGCGCTGTGGATGACCTTTTCGAATATGATGAACATGACGGTGGCAATGATGCTGCCGGCAGTCGTTGTGAGGGCGCTGAGGAAAGCGAAGATGGCGATGGGGAAAGTCGCCCAGCGCGTGTAAATACTCAGTGGGGTGAGGAAGATGGAAACGAAGCAGGTGGAAACACCAGTCAAGAAGAGGGCAAACATCTTTCGGGGTCAGCATTGCTTATTCGAGGTAGGAAATGGAGGTCTGGGGAGTAGAAAGGTCTTCTTGCTCCCGAAACATTTCTTGCAACTCAATTTCAACACCAAATAGGAAGGGTCAGCTCCGAAATGTACGTACCCAGTGAGAAGCTGTTCGGACAAGAGAGAGAGCCGAAATGATGTTTGCAGGCAGGGCAACTTAGTTTTGCCAGTTAGCATTTACAGGTACCACAAGGAGTGCGAATGATGAGTGGCATACTTGTGGCTCCAGCGAGTAGCTGATTGAGAATGATCTCAACGGGGTTGAACCAATACAGCGTTTGCGGCTTGCTACAACCCGTAATGCCACTCCCATATCCCTCGCAGTAATTCCATAGACCAACTTGATAGAAATCGTGGAGCCCCAATGTTCTTGCGATTGAATTGATGAGAGTAGCCTGGGGAACAGCTTGGGGAATGATATGGCTGAGGTCGAGCTTCAAAAAGTAGATGCTTCCCACGACTGCCCGATGAGCGTTTGTGTTGCCGACCTCGACGAGAATGAGGAAGACGAGGGCGATGAGGAAGAGGAGAGAGGTGAGGAGGGAGAAAATGAGACGAGTGCGGGTTGCTGCCCTGACGGTTGAGGGCGAAGGATGTAGAGCGTCATTGTTAGGGGAAAGGCCGGAGGAGGATGGAGAGATATGAGCCGTAGATTTCTCTTGTGGTACTTTGCGTGAGCGGTGGTTCGAGACGAAAGCTGGGAGGGCCATTGGTGGTGAGCAATGGGCAGGAGAGGAAAGACTTTGGGGGGGGGAGAGAGGGCCCTGAGGGAGCGAGAGGATAGGAAAGAAGGGTAGAGAAAGGCAGATGGTTCAATTTGCTCTGCTAGGCTGGTGTGATTCTATTGCTTGTTGCTTAAAGGATAAAAATATATACATATATTCATATATTCATAATGTACGAGTGTTACCTAGACACGCTCGGCACCGGCATGGATAATGTCATTATTATGGAAATGTGAATTCGTTGTTATCCATTTCCGTCGGAGCCGTTGGTGATACTTTAACCAAAATCCGAAGGAAAAGTTAAGCCCGCTCCGACGTCATCAACGCACAACTTTATTTCTTTTGTTTAAACCACTTTCGTTGCAGCCGCCCAATCAACATATAAAGAAAAACTTTCGACAACAACTATATTATTGAGCTATAAAAGTAGATACACATATTTAAAAGTACTTAGTAAGGTTAGACCCTTCAATTAACTTTAGAGAACGTCTATACCTCTATAACTATATTAAATAAAACTAGCTAGCCTAATAGAATTATAATAGTTATAATTTCAAGGAGCACGCATTTATATTAAAGTTATTAATAAATACTATATTAAAAATAATAGATAAAGATTAGAAACTATTAATAGACGAAGTAGCTATTATTCTTAAGGCGGCGATAATATTTATAGAAAAGATGAATAATAAATCTAAAATCTAGATAGTTTTAGATAAAGTATATAAACTAGCTATTAACTTAAGTAATCGAGATAATAATATAAAGAAAAAGATTATGTATATTAAATATTAGATAGCTAGTTTGAAAAGCAATATATCGATAGCTAGCTACGCTAGCGTACTAAGCTAATCCTTAATATCCTTCTATTATTAAAGAAATTTCTATTATATTATTAGTAATATTAAAAATAAGGCTAAGTACTATATAATAAGCTAAATAAGATTATTATAAAAGTTATAAAATGAGATAGTAAGTAAAGTATTAAAGGAAAAGATATTAAGCGAGATAATTACGATAATTAATAGATATATAAAAAGTATAAATACTATAAGAAAATCTATTAGAATAGCTAGAAGGCTAGCGAGTAACGATATATATATTATAATTATAAATAAGAAGAAGGTGAATAGACTAAGAAAAAGTAAGAATTAGACTTTAAAGATAAATGATAATATAAGAGTAATTACTAAAATATATAATCTTCACTCTATAGAGTAAGGATTAATATATTTAATATTAAAAGATATAACTACGGCAATTAAAAGGGTTTAAAATAAGAATATTAATACGCTAAATCTCGATATAGTATAACTAAGCTAGTTTAGCGCGAATAAAGAGAGTTATAATAAAAATTCATTAATTATTAAATTAGTATTCTTAGAAAAAAATAGAGTACTAAAAGAAGGTCTAGTTATCGATTCGGAATTATATAGTTATTACGTTTATAATAAGTAGTATAAATTAAAGTAATACTTCGTATACTGGAAATACGATTATCTATTAATTGTATACCTTAAAAAGAATTACTTAGTATGCGGAAATGCTTAGAAAAGTATTATTATAAAGATTACACGATTAACACTCGCAAATACTTAATTTGCGAGAGACTATATAAAGCTTAAAATAAGATAATATAGTAAAGAAGAGGGAGATAGCGAGAATAAGAATAGCGAGATAATAGACTTCTTTACGATTTATAATAATAAAGAAAATATCGACTAGCTATTAAATAAGTAATTAATTAAGTAATTACTTTTAGAATATATCTAATTATAGACGAAATGAGGAATTTTTTTAAGGCTAGTATTTATACGCGATAGGCTAGTAGATAGAGATAGAATAGTTAGTAGAAAAGAAATTAGAGCGTCGAATCTCGAAAGAATTACTATATCGAATCTTTAGCTAAATAAAAGAAGATATGCTTTATATTATTAATAAGGGTCTCGTCTAGAAATAGATCGCCCTCTAAAGTAGTAGACGAAGTTAAATGATATAAGAATAATATAGCGATAGAGGAAATTAATAATCTCGAGGATAATAGATAACTTCTAAGTCAAAAGAGTAATAATAAGAGAATTGCGGTTTTCGTTAATGGGAATAAAAGAGATATATTCGATCTATTAATAATTAAGAAAAGGAGAATACTTAGAAAGAGAATATAAACTCTATAGACTAGGCGAAGCGAGTAAGTAATATTAATAATAATATTAAGAAATAGTAGTATATTCTAGTTAGCTATTAATACTATAATATAATATAAAGAAATCTAGAATGATTATAATAGAACTCTTTAATAATAAAAAGATTTATAATATCAATATAGTAGTAATTTAGAAGCTCAAAGAAATATTAATATAAATATATCGTATTATTCTCTAAAGAATAGATTTAACTTAATCTACTTCTATTATAATAATATACGAATATACTTCTATATTAATAAGAGAATATCACTAAAGTAATAATATCTATTATATTACTTATTAAATCTCTATACTCTTAATATTAAGTTTAAAAAATAATAGAATTATATATATATATAATATCTATAATCTTAGTAACTAATAAATAGATAGACTTAACGAATTATATAAGATACTTATAAAGTCTAAAGATAACGAATAGATTATATTAGACGACTTTAATCTTTATTATATAATATAAGAAAATTAGATACTTATATTAATAAGAGAGTAGAAGAACTAATACTTATAGTGAAAGAATTCGCTATAAAATAAATATTATTAGTAAAATGGTGATATATAAAGAAAACTATTAAATAATAATAGATTTACTATTCGCTACTCTAGTACTAATAGCAAATATTATTAACTATAATATTGAAAATAATTTTAAAAGCGGATCTAACTATCTTCTAATTCTTATAAAGCTTAAGCTAGCTATAATAAAGTTAATACTAATAATATATCGAAACTTTAATAAACTAGATATCGAGATTTTAAGAGAATACTCGCTAGAGCTATAATATCGAAAGAGTACTAACTAATCTCAAAGAAATAATAAAAACCTTATTAACGATAATATCGATTATTAAGTAGCGATTATTATTAACTCTATCTAAGCGGCTAAAAGAAGTCTACTTCGATTATTAAATTATTACTATAATCTAAACTAGAATTTACGCTAGAATATAAAAAAGTATAAAAACGTTATAAATTACTAAAAAAGCTAAAGAATAACGCTTTTAAAGAAAATATAGAATAAGTATAAAGTCGCTAAAAACTTTAAAAAATAATCTAATTAAGAGAACTATTAGAAAGGCGTTTAGAGAGTTTATAATAGAGGCGTATAAGTTATTATAAATAATATAGAAAAAGACTAAGTGAATTAGAAAACAACTTATAATATAAATATATCTTTCTTTACTATTTAATAAAGATAAATAAAAATATAACGAACTAGGCCGAAGTAGATCTCTTATAAAAACGTTCTTCTTATTATTAATATAGACGAAGTTAGATAATATTAACGTTAATACGATATACTTATAAGTTTATCTAATAAGCACGATTATCGTAAATAAGATAAGAAAGACTATAACGCAAGCACCGTCAAAAGAGCCTCGAAAAAGACGCGATCTCTAATCTAATTCTTAAAAAGATTCTAAAGTTATTACTCTCTTATCTATATAGAATATTCAATATATATATAATAAATAACTACTATTTAAAGCACTTTAAGATATCGATAATAATTATTCTTTCGAAGTCGGGTAAGAATTACTTAATTTCTAAAGAATATCGATTAATAGCTTTACTTAACATTATAGAAAAGATAATAAAGTTTATTCTTACTAGAAGAATAGCATATCTTACGAAGATATATAGACTTCTATCGACTATATATAGGAAGGCCGTAGATTACAGTTATATAAATACGATATTTATTATCTTCTAGAAAGGATATATTAGATCTAGAACCTAATAAAGTAGCTACGATATTATTATTAGACGTTTTAGGTGCATATAATAAAGTCTCTTATTCTCGATTACTCTATAATCTTCGAAAGCGAAAAATCGATATAAGAGTAGTTAACTAAGTAGAATTATTCTTATTTAATAGAATAACAGTACTAAAAATAAGCGAATACTTTATATTAAAGACTTTTATAGTAATCGGAATTCCTTAAGAATTATCGCTATCGCTTATACTTTATCTCTTCTATAACTTAAATCTTATTAATAAATATAATAGTCGCGTTAATTTAAAAACGATAGCTATCGACTTTATAGACGATATAAACCTTCTAATAGTAGAAAACTCTATCGAGGAAAACTATAACGCTCTTCGTAAAATTTATAACGAAGTTTATATAAAGTAGATGTTATAATATGAATCGAAGTTTAATTTTAATAAATATTAACTACTATATCTTAATAGAAAATAGAGATTTAACTTAGACTATTTTCTATAACTTAATAAGAGATAATATATTAAAATAAGATACTTTATTCGCTATCTAGGAGTTAAAATTAACTTTAAACTTCTATAGAGCTATTATAATAAGAAGATTTAGTCTAAAACTACTAAAAATATCGATATACTAGCGAGAATTATTAGATTAATATAAGATAATAATTATAAGAGTATAAGACAGCTCTATTAGGCGATAATTATTCTATAAATAATATACTACTACTTAGTATAATACTAGCCTAAAAAATACTATCAATTATAATAAAACTTATCTCTTATCGCTATAAAGAATTTAATCTTAGATAGAGAAAAGATAACTAAAGTATTTAAGGTTATATTTATTTTAGCACTCGATATAGAAGCGTATCTTCTATTAGTTAAATAATAGCTAAATAAGATTACCTTAAAAGCTATCTTACAAATTATTACTAGTTTAGTATATAATAAGATTATTAAGCTATAATTTAAGCGATAAAAGTCTAAAAGAAAATCTAAGAAGAATAGAAAACTAAGTTTACTAAAGCGATATATTAATAAATTCAAAGAATAATACGACGATATTAATAAGATTAAGAAATTACGCTCTTTCAGCGTCGCTCTTAACTAAAAAGCCTTTTAAAATAATAATTTATAAGATTAAGAAAGCCGCTAAAGAACTAATTAAAAGATCGATTAATAAAGATTATATAATAATATATATAGACGATAGCGAAATTAATAAAAAAGTAAAAGCTTTAACTATATCGTTAGATATTAATTCTACTTTTAATATCTATTTAAACTTAAGCGACTAATATATAATATACTTAGCGAAGTTATATAATATTCTTTAAGCTCTAATTATAGTAATTATATATTAAATAAGATTATAATTTAATAGAGTTATAGTAAATACGAATAATTAAATATCGATTTAAACTATTAAAGACTTAGATAAGTACTTAAAATAGATTTATATAATATAGATAATATAGATTATTAATTCGCTAAGATATCTTAGAATAGTAATAGAATTATACTAGATCTCGATATATATTAATATTAACAATAATAAATAGGCGGATAGAGAGGCGAAGAAGACTATTAATTAGCGAGAGCGAGTAATTTATAATAAAAGAGTAAAGATAAATACTAACGAAATAGTCTAATTATTAATTATATAGATAAGAATAATATTAACGATTAAAATAGCTATTAAAGACTACGCGATGAAATAATAAACTATTAAATAGACTAATAAGAAGTAAAGCGATATTCTTAGAAGAATTTAATTAATACTATCGAAATAAATATAACTTCTATATTCGAGAGTTAAGCGCGCTAAAACGTCGCTAATAACGTAAATAAAGATCGAGAAAATAAATCTTAAGATCTTTCTTTATAATCGATAAATATCGGATATAGAGAATAAAGAATATAAGTATAGAGCGAAATAGATAACTCGATATATTCTTTATGAATATAGGCTATTTAGTAAAAAGCGAGGAATATAATAGGCCGAAGAGAAAGGAAGGTAAAAGAGGGGTTATTACTTATAAAGATATATTAATAAAACCACGCTACGCCTCTATAGCGGCGGACTTTATAAGGAGTATTAAGCTTATTAAGTAATATTAAGCTCTTAATAAAGATTAATAATAAGAATTCACTAAAGTAGGCGGTTAAAAAGAAGAACACGATTAAGACGAAAGGGCCTCAGCGATATAGAGTATACTTCTTTTCAAGAATCAAATACAACAAAACGTAGAACCATGACGGTGACTTATATAGCCTTATTTATTTGAGACCATATGATTGGCCGAAAGGATTAGATAGATTATGTAACTCGCATAGTCGGCTACTAGGGCAAGACTTCAGGGTAGTATAATGTAATCAATCAATCAATCAATCAAACATGCAAGGAAACACCGAGTGACGAAGCTTCTTAACGCCACTGAAGACGCGTCTCCCTATTACATTACTGGCATCTCATCCTGGCTTACATGCTGTCATCTCTAAAAATTTGGAGAAAAATAAAAAGGGAGAAAAGGAAACGAAAAATAAAAAGAAAGAGAGAGAAGAGAAAAGGGATTGACGTATGGAGAAAAGTGCTCAGTGCTTAATAATAATAACATACTTTCTCATAATCATTATTATCATTATTATTATCATTATTATTATCATTATCATTATCATTACTCTTCTTCTTCATCTTTTCGGCGCTTCGGCGGATTTGCATCAGAGGCACGAGTGTCTTGTCTCTCTATTTAATATCTAAGGCGAATACTTTATGACATTTGTCTCACCGCGTCTTGCTCCTCTTCTACCCTCCATTTCTAGTCCAATATAGTCCTATTCAAAGTCATCTCAACCTCGCCTTCATTCATTAAGAGCTTGTCAAGCAGCCTGCCTCCCTGCTAGTGCTTCACCTCTACTCCTTCTCTTCTCTTCCCTTCTCTTCTCTTCTCTATCCTTTATCACCTGTACCCCGTCCCTCGAAATTGATAATGTTATTGCTTCTCCCCTCCACCCTACTTCTTGCCATTGAGGTCAGCGCCCAAGTGGCATCGGATATCCAACTCTCAGGCTCCATTACAACAGGCACCAGCATATCCAACTTGGGAGGAGATCTCCTTCCTACGGGCTCCGACGTTTCTTACATTTCATACACTACCACCTCCACCCTCAATGGCACCACTGCCATATTCCAAACTACCATGGCCGTCGCCAATGCCTCATCTTCGTCAACCTCTAAGCAATCAACCTCAACAAGCCTGACTCTCTTACAAGGCTCCATGCGGTCATCTTCAACATCCTCGAATGGCACAATGATGGGAAACTCGACGGCCAGCAGAACGTCAGCCTCGGCTATCCCAACGAATACGCAAGCATGCAACAATTATCCCGAATTCTGCAGTCGAAAGTACAGCAATATCACCTATGTTGGGGCACACAACAGCCCCTTCGTCCTGCCTAACAATGCAGCCTCTAATCAACAGCTTGGAGTCATCGATCAGCTAGATGACGGCATCAGAATGTTCGAAACCGAGACACATTACAATGCTACCACCAGCACCGTCTCTTGCTGCCATACTTCTTGCAATCTTCTCGACGTTGGTACGGTCCAATCCTATCTCACAAACATAACCGGCTGGATTAAGACTCACCCCTACGATGTGGTCACAATACTTCTGAGCAATTCCGACCTCATCGGCGTCGGCAATTATAGTGCTCCAATTGTAAACTCCGGACTTTCCAACTACGCGTATGTGCCGCCTCAAATTCCAATGAACATATCATCCTGGCCTACCCTGTCAGACATGATTCTCATGGGGAAACGAGCCGTCATCTTTATGGATTACAACGCCAACCAGACTGAAGTCCCATACATTTTGGACGAATTCAGCCAGATGTGGGAGACACCTTTCAGTCCCACCAACCAGAGCTTCCCTTGCACCCAGCAAAGGCCGCCCAATTTGAGTCGTCAAGAGGCGGAAAACCGGATGTATATGGCGAACCACAACCTCAATACCGAGATTTCTCTCGCGGGGACGAGCCTTTTGGTACCAACTACGGCTCTGATCAATCAAACAAATGCACTTAACGGGACTGGAAGCCTCGGTCTCATGGCCAACAACTGCGCTGGTAAGCTAGAATGAAGACTTTGCAGTCGTGAAGCCGCGTTGCTAACGCTTGTCGTAGCGGCCTGGCCCAATTCCCCCAACTTTCTCCTGGTATGTATATTTCGGAGCAACTCATCCCCCCTATATTTTACGAATTCCGGGTTTGAAAGATTATCTTCAGAGAGCAGAGCACTCTTTTATTCCCCGAACCTGGGTCACGACTAGGCTTCTTGCCCTGAGAAAGCCATGCTGACTACGAAATCTGCGTCAGGTGGATTACTACAACCAAGGCTCTTCGCCCGGGTCAGTCTTCGAAGTCGCTGCTCAGCACAACAATGTCACCTACAGTCGCGCTTGCTGTGGGCTTGTACAGTCCGCGGCGTACCCTTTGCGACCTAGCAGCTTGTTGCTGATGACGATGGGTGTTTTGGGAGCTCTTGCATTGCTAACGTCATGACGGATACTCATTCGAACAGTTTGGCTTGCATTGCGAAAGGCGTTCTACTCGAATTTGCACGAGGCAATAATGGGGCATCGATTGGACCATTCTGCCTAGCTCAATTCATATAGACTTAGATTTGCAGGCAGAATGAACAAGTGACTGCTCAGCACGTATCATGTCCATCGAATTGGGAAATCCGAGTTCTTGTAACCGTTATCTAACCATTAGATAACCGGTAGAGCATGCTTTGATCTGCACGAGCCTTTGAAGAAGCTAGTAGCAATACGGTTGCATTGGAAGGGGTTCAGGGGCCGAGGCAGACTTGCGTTGACGAACAGGGTAGAAGGTGTTCGTCTGCGACGTTGCGCCAATACAGCTCTAAAATGTATGAATAAAAGGGACGACGAAACGCTTGAACGGATGTGTCCAGGTCTTTTATGGACCAAGAGAGGATCTCGTCTTCGATGTAGACCACACTAAAGATACTCAGCGGCCGCTTGTAGAGATTTGTTAGATCATCATATGTATTGCGGTAGCTAGTAGCTAGGTTGGGTATCTGCTAATGCTTCTCAGTATGTACAACGCTTCCATGATATGACACAGGACCTTCTTCACGGTGCTTGGCCACTCCTCGAACAGGTCTCGAAATGGTGTCCTCGCTTTCAGCACCTGAGGAAAAGGGCCACCAGCACTGTAAACAAATGCGGTTTTCAACACAACGGTGTTCAACACATGTGTAAGTCACCACTTTCATGATGCTCAGCTCAACCGGGTCGTTCCATCTTCTGTCATCTATTCCTCCTCGCTCTCCTCAGAGAAATCATGAAATCCATCATCGCTGTTGGGTGGGGCGATTGGGTCAGAGGTCTGGCCACTGGACGCATCACCCTGCTCGAAACCTACCATTCTTCCAGCATCTACATCTGCTTCGAATTCTGCCTCGATTTCTGCCGCAAATGCAGCCTCCCTATCTTGCTCCGTGGCAGCAGCGTCGTCGTGCATGAAAATGTCAGCATCTGGTGAAATTGCATCTTCCCGGCCCTCCGCTTCACTCTCTCCGAAAAGCGAATCGTGGTCATCCGACGCCTCTTGCCTCACGCTTTCTTCGTGTAAGACTTGCTGGACGCCAGCGTCGTCTTGATACAATCGACCATCTAGCGTCTTTTGAGGCTCCCGTGAACCGGGTTCTTCCGACGGGTTTCGAGCTTGCTCCAGGCGTTTTTCTCCTTTGGCTGTTCTTCTGCCTTGCTTTTGAGCGCGCATGGCATTGTTCGGCATATTCTCGTCCGGAAGCGATTGCTTTGCAGCTTCCTTCTCTCGCTTCTTCTTCTCCGCAGCGGTCTTCCTGTAAGCTTTCGCCCTCTCCTTTTTAGCTTCAGCGTCCAGGGCAACCTTTGTCTTCTCTGGGGCTTTCTTTTTGGTCTTTCGGCCAGTCGCGGTCTCCGGCAAGGGCGCCACACGACCCGCTTGCGGAGATTGGGCAAAAGAAACGGGTTCCTCCGCGCTGCTTTGTGAGGGTCGTCTGGAATTTGGCAGCCCAACTTGCTGTTCAGTCTTTGTTCCCTTTCTAAAGGGATTTTCTCCTTGGACCCAGGGACAAGATTTCTGGGTCATGCGAGCAAATGCTTCCTTTTGACTTTGCCTGGCTTCCAGGCTCTCGTCTTGTGAGTTTCGGTTCGGTGGTAGTTGGCTCTGGGACATTTGGTTCTGTGCGGTCGGATCTGACGGATATTGACTTGATACAACGTGCCCTATTGGGTATTGATCTGGTGGGTATTGGCCCGATGGAAGGTCGCAGGGTGGATTTCCACCCTGAACAGATGATTGACGTGTCTGGAGTACCGAAGACGAGGGTGACTGAGAATCGTCCGTGAGGTCGATGGTCACGCACTCAGTGGGTACATGTTCTGTGGGGCGCTGATCGTTCTGACCATTGGTCGTCACTGTTTGGACAGTGGCACCGAGTGGTTGATCTGAAGGTACCCATCTAGTGGATCCATCGTGCGGTGAGTTTTCGCTGTCGGGGTTCGCGGCAGCGAACCGTGGTTGCACCAAAGCCCGGCTCGAAGCGTTCGCTACACTTGCCTTTGGGTAAGCAGGAAATGACGCTGTCTGCGATGGACTTGCGCCATTGTGGTATGCGGCAGCGTTCCCTTGCTGGCACAAGGACCGGTTCAAGGCATTGATTACATTTGCCTCTGATGAGCAAGGAACAGATACTGGCTGAAAATGTCGGTGGGGTCCCGTATGTGCCTGTTCGAAAGCGTGTCTCGAGATGGGTAGCTGTGCTCCATTGGCAGAATACACTGGGGACGCCTTTTCGCTAGATTGATCGCCTTGGCTAGCTGCGCCAACAGCATTGGGCGAATGATTCCACCGAATTTTCTTAGCTATTGCGCTAGGGTTACCAGTGCCATTCTCCTTCCGTATAGTTGCAAGGAGTTGGTGATGTTCGTCCCAGATTCGCTTGTACTGGTGCTGTAGCGAAGAGCCTTGTCTTCGCATGGCCTCAATCTGCTGGTCCTTTTGTGCAACAGTGCGCTCGTAGCGCTGGATCTGTTGCATCAGATCAGCTTTTCCTTGTTGGAGGCTCTCAAAGCCTTTCTTCATGGCAGTATTTAAGGACTGCAAATTTGCGCTTTCTACTTTTAGCGTTTGCGCTTGTCGGACGAAATTGAACATGAGCGACTTAACCTCCTCATGGCTGTAGTTGGGTTTTATTTCCAACCGTCGGCGACTATCCTGTGGTCCAACGGCAGCCATTGCGGTTACGGATGGGCCGGTCATGTCTTGGTGGTTCGACGGCTGTGTCAAGGCTTGGCGAGGATGAAGGCTAGGTGTGAAGGCTACACTCTGCCTATCCGAGAGGCTGATGCCGTGTTGACCCTGGAAGTTCGAATTGAGTTGCCAATTGCGGGCGGAAGAGTCGTCTGCTTTGAAAGACGCGTCGACTTGACCATGAGGAGGGCCGACAAGGTTTTGGAGGAACGGTCCATTCCCATAAGGCGGGAGCGAGCTTGGTCGTTCACGGGGTGGAGTGGGCAATGAGGTTGGCCCGAAACGGTCGGAGGAATTCATATTCATTGGTGCCCACGTTGACGAGAGGTTTGGCATTGAAGCAGAACGTCTTCGAGATAAGTGGCTCTTATGACCAAGTGCAGTGTCAAAGGTATTCTCTTGAGCACAAAGGTCTAACGGATGATTGGAAGCTATTGACAGGCTAAGATATTTGAGCAGTGAAGGTGAATAATGTGTGCTCGAGGAGGGTGTATTCGCATGAAGATTCGTAGATGTTGGTAGAGCATTAATCGGGTGTGGATGTTGATGATCTTCGCTAGGTGTGGATGGAGCTGATAGTAAAGAAGAGGCGGGTAGGTTAGCGCGGCGAGGAATTTTCGCCTTGGCCGGAAAATGATTGGTCCAAGACCTATTCACTTCCTTCCTGGGCTTCAACACTTGTGTTCGAGTGTCTGCGGGGGTGTCAGAGAACAGGCTCGAATGCTTCCAATGTTGCGTGGAGATAGATTTCGAAGAGTTGGTAGGATGATGGTGCAATGCCAGCTCTCCTGGTTCAGAGTATTGGTGCTTCGCTGGAGATCTTGAGGCAGAATTGCCATGCAGAGCTATACCTTCCGATACTAAAATCGTGCTTTGATGAGAACGAGCACGAGCACTGTCTGGGCTATGTTTGATTTGGGGCCGTGATTCTGGCTTGCTAGATCCTAAGCCTCCTCCGGGTCCGCCGAAGGGAACACCGATTGTTGCAACTGATGATTTTTCCTTTCCTGAGTGAACAGCATTGATTTCGGACAGATCTTGATGTTGATGCACGTAAAATCGGTTATAGTTGGTTTCAAATGCCGCTTCTTTTCCTTTGTTTACTTTTGAATCTCGCATTTGGTTACATGCACGGCTTCCAAGCTTCCTCCGTTTCGCGGTACGAGGAAAAGAGTCATCATTTTGACAGCTGTTCGCATTCCTAACCTCACCGGTACCCATTATCTGCTCATCGTATGGAGCTGCGGCGATGGAGTTACCATTGTGCTGCACCACGCCACTGCCATCCTTTGCAGAAAAGTCCTGAGAGAAGGGCCGTTCTCGGTTGATTTGAGCCGTCGCATTTGAGGGTTTTGCTGATTCTAGACCAGGATATTGAGAGCTGCTTGGGCTCTTGGCCTCGTTGGGAATATCTGTTTCCCGGGCTGGATGCTTTAGTTGGATCCCAGTCTCAAAAGACTTCCATTGTTCCGATCTTCCAATACATTTTTTGGCTGGGTTTTTTGGACCGCTCTCAGCAGCAGTCCCTGATCCCTTCTCGTCCTTTCTCTGAATCTGTGATCCGGGGAGAAGTGTAAGCCCCAGATCGCAAATAGTGAACCTACCCGATGGTGTTTTCTCCAACGAAGCATAATTACCTTCTTTACTCTCTTGAGCCCCACTCATCTTCTTGAGCGATGAGGGAGTCATCTCTTCACCTCGCTCTTGTCAGGGAGCAGCAGGCTTGCGAGTGCCTCAATCAAGCTGCTCCAGCTGTAGCATTTTGACCTTCGAACCCATGCTTGACTCAGAACCTGTGATTCTAGATGATTATACCAAAAGCGACAGATGTTTTGGAAGAATGTCCGACGGTGTGGAAGATGCAGAGCAAAGCAAGTCCGAAGTCGTGCCTCGCTTCGGGACTACCGCGACTGCGCGATAAGCGCGATTAGTGACACCAATTTAGAACTCGTTTCTCAACAGCTCCCTAGCGCTACAATCCAAGGTACTGTCAATCTTATGCCCTAAGTGACTAAAGTTAAAGGGTGGTAACCAAACATTTAGAAGGCGGCTTGAGTGTGAGATAGCTTGCGCACAAAATCCTTGGAATGGCCTTTTGATGCAGGCTTTCAAATAATTCAATAAGCGCTTGGTCTGTGACATCAAAGCTTTACTGTATCGTTGATCCCAAGGCTTCGAGGCTGCGTGTGTCGATTCGACTAAAGAGAACACAATTGCGCATCTCAGCTTCACCCAGTAAACTTGGACCATGAGTGTAATCCTTTGCACAGGTAGGTTGCACAAGAGTTCTACAAATTTCATACCGCAAACTCTATGCATTAACAATTCTTCCAGCTGGTTACGACCACACGATACGTTTTTGGGAAGCCCTTTCTGGCATCTGCCATCGCACAATCCAGCATCCCGAATCGCAAGTCAACCGCCTTTGTATATCTCCCGATAAACGGTACCTTGCTGCTGCAGGCCATCAAAAAGTCAAGCTATTCGATATCCGCTCCTCAAATCCGAGTCCTGTCATGACCTTCGCCGGGCACACAGGGAACGTTACCGGAGTCACTTTTCATTGTGAGGGCAAATGGATGGTGACTTGTTCTGAAGATGGTTGGGTAAAGGTGTGGCAAACAAAAGATGGGAGTATTCAGCGAAGCTATGATCACGGAATCCCTGTTAATGATGTGGTGATCCACCCAAATCAAGGGGAGGTGATAGCTTGTGATCGAGGGGGCAATGTCAGGATTTGGGATCTGGGAGAAAACAAATGCACCCACCAGCTGGTTCCGGAGGAAGATGTCTCTGTGTCGAGTGTTACGGTAGCTAGTGATGGAACGTTGCTATGCGCAGGCAACAATTCGGTGCGTGCTCCGTCTGCTGCTATACTAATCCTAGCTAACTTACATTCTTCCCCCAAGGGCAACATTTACGTCTGGCGCATGCTCCAGAACCGTGACATCACCTCTTTGATACCGGTGACGTCTTTTCAGGCTCATAACGCTTACGTAACTCGAGTCCTCCTCTCTCCGGACGTCCGTCATCTGGCAACATGTAGCGCCGATCACAATGCGCGCATCTGGTCCGTTGACCCAGCAGCTCCACATATTGTCAAGGGCAACGAGAATCTCCCTACCGAGCGTAAACCAGGCGCTTTCCCATTAGAATCGAGTCTCGAGAGTCACCAGAGATGGGTGTGGGATTGCGCATTCAGTGCCGATAGTGCATATCTTGTGACGGCGAGCAGCGATCATTACGCCAGATTGTGGGAGTTGGGAACGCAGGCAGTCATTAGGCAGTACAATGGACATCATAGAGGCGCTGTTTGTGTGGCACTGAACGATTACTCGGAGAGATGAGCAAGAAGTAATCATTAACGACGAGCATCATGTGCGAAACCTCGATTTCAGCGATGGCGCTGGGGTTCAGAAGGATACGCATCAGTGATGGAACGTATACAAGGTTCTTTTCATGAGCTACAATAGGGGGGTCTAAGTCGATTACAACCGTCACAATTGGGTGCACAGCGCATTTTTGCAGGCCCGCGACCATCGTCGCACTCTTCTAGATACACTTGGTCATCCACACTTCGGGTATCTCATGAATGCGTTCGTCCTCCAAAAGAAGGACAGTTCCGCCAACACCTTTATCCCAAGGCCGTGCTTATGCGCGCGAAGTGTCCACAAGGTATCCCAGACTACAACGACTAGTCCCATGCGTCGCCCCAATCATCATCCACTTCTTTCGGCTTCGTGCTGATGGCTTTGGTTGTCGCAGGTTTGGGCTTAGCAATGGTACTCGCCAGTTTCTTTGCGCCGACTCCCGCGCCCACGCTTCCAGTAGTAGTAGTTCTTGTGACAGCTTGCCTGCCATTGCTAACATTGCTGACATTGGCGGAAGGCTTGGTCAATCCCTTAGGGAATGGTGCTTTAGACTTAGCCTGAGCCTGAGCCTGCGCTTTCAACCATCCCTCAAAATCCGGCTCGCCACCATCGTCAAAGCTGATTGGGGGAGCTGGATTTGGCTGAATTTCCGTTGGAGCGTCGAAGAAGGAATTTTCAGCCATTTCACCCCAAGCCTCGTCAACGTCCTCGTCATCCTCGATGGGATTCTTGAAACACTGCTCAGTTGGCGTTGGCACTCGAGCAGGGGTGGATGTGCCAGTAACAGCCTGGCGATGGAGGATGGATGCTGATGCTGAAAGTGGAGGATGAGAAGAATCTGCCGCTGGGGGAACAGATGATGATCTGTCACTCTTTGCCTGCTGAGGTTTCACAGCTTTCGATTGCATGTCACCGCTAGCGGTGGCCAATTTGTTCGTAAAGGACGAAATTGCCCAACCAGCCCATCCTGGCGTGTCATTTTGAGGCGTGCCCATACGTGGGACAGCACCATTAGCTACCACAATGGCAGGTGTTGGCAAGACTGTGTCCGGAAGTGAGTATCCATACTTGCGTATACGCTGAAGGTAGACATCAAAGCATTTGTTTGCTTGATCACGAACAAGCCTGGTAAGTGTCAGTGACTAGAAGATTCTTGCTGCACTCGAGATATTCTACTTCTCTTTGTCCACCAACGACGGGCACAGAGCAGGCAGGATCTTAGTAGCACAATCATCATCAGTGAACAGGTCTAAGGTTGCGGCGAGTGCAAGCAGGGCTGCATTGCGTGCGTGTACGAAAGGGTCTCGCAGTGAGCGTGCAAAAGCTGCGACAAGAACCTTTTGTCTCGTCTGAAGCCGAGTCAGTGATTTGGGAGCCCGTAAGGAACTCTAATGTGCGTACACTTGTACCCAGATGACGCGCTATTTTCCCAAGACATATGGTAGTATTAGTACGGATTCCAGGCTGCTCGTCATTCGAGGTTTTTGCAAGCTGCTTTAGTAAATCTCCGTTGATAGTTCGATCCGAGAGCTTGGTGATAATCGTCAGAACGGCCTTGACTGTCTGTTCACGAACCAGTGGTGCTACGTCTGTGAAACCCGTGACCTGTTCGATTTAGTGTGAATCATAATATGCTGGCGCACGGGAACGTTACCATCTGTGGGAAGATCCTGTCGTTGACAACCTTCTGAGATAGGTGATCAATCATACCGGGAAGACAATCAAGCAAGCAAACCCGTATTGCTCGGTCCGGATTTGAAAACAGTCTGACAATAACGGGAGTAATCTTTGACTCCCACTCTTCGTCAGAGAGCTTTTTTCCTATTTTCATCACAGATGCGAAGACTTTAGGTCCTCCGCCTCCAAATTCTACGGATTTCAGAAGCTCAGGAAGTACTTTCACGCTGAAAAATTCCTCGGGAAAATCTTCCGCGACTTCGTCTAGCTCGCTGGAGGATAGTCAGCGCACAGCATAGTTATTGGTCTCTTCATATGCGAACCTCAGGAATTCTTCTCTTTCGCCCTCACTCTTCAAGCCAAGACTATCGATGCCTTCCGACAGCTTGATCAGTGGGGTCTCGAAGAACCCACCACTACGCCTCCCTTGATCCCGAAAGTGAGAAACGCTTAATCTTGCCTTAGGGTTGGCATTCAGCAGCCTCTTGTAACTTTGATGCATACTTGGCGGCACATTTTTTGTTTGGCCGACTTGATCAGCAGTGATAAAACTGCCATTGAAAACCTCAAACACCAGTATTCCGAAATTATATGAATCGATTGCGGGAAGCGGATGCCGTTTAATCGCGTCCCAACTTGCTTTGGCAATTTCAGGAGGAGCGTACCGTCCAGAGTTGGGGGTAAAGCTTCCATACCTCTTCGAAAGTCAGCGAAGTTATTCGAGAGGGTATTGCCTTAGGACTGACATAGATGAGAGCATCGTCGTCCTCTGGGGAGCTCAGCACCTCTAGCCCGCCCAGTCTCCATTCTCCACTTTGGCTGGTGAAGATCGAGGAGAGGCGAACATTTCCATGTATAGAAGAAGCCTCGTCGTTGATGAATGATAACGTATTCTGGGAAAACGTTTAATATGCTTCCCATTTTCCAGAACCCTCGAATACCATACTGCAATACTGAAGAGGCCCCATTTCGAAGTTTCTACACTCAGGCTTTTACGTCTTGCTGACCATTCTAAAGGAGTGACTCTCTCGGTAGCAACGTAGATGTATGTCTCTGTCTATCATATGTATCAGACTTTGCCCCAATGTCCCTTCTCCGCGGTATGATGGCTGTACCTCGACTGTATCGTAGACTTTTATCACTCCCGGATGCCTCAATGTTCGCATCTTTCGTACTGCATTCCGAGCGAGTGGTAAGCGGGATCTATCTGCGGTAACATCGAATGCGAAGATGCTGCAATCCGACCCATTTTCCTTGAAAGGCGCACACGAGTCAGAGATATTTGATACATAGTTTCTGGAGTACACACACTCGCTTCGTGCCGTTATGTAGAGCCCAGATTGACTGATCTACAGTCAACCTGTCACCAAACTTGTAAGGAAAAGGAGGGTCCTTGGAGATGGCAGAGGCTACGGCTGATTTGAGGAAATCCATAGCCCAGAACAACTTGCAGGATTCACTTGAACAGATGCTACCTGCGTGAAGCCTGAAATAATATCAGACCTCAAAGGAGTGAATCAGAGCATTGGAAGGAGGTACCAAATAATTACAGCGATTACTACACTGGTATTGCTAGCCTGCTAGCCCCGTGAATAAAATACGGGAAGCGGGTAACATATTCTAAACCCGACCTTAATTCAATTCGGATGCCAATCACTCTTTCATCCACCTTTGAGATCCGATTGCTCTGCAAAGAAACATCAGTAACACGAAGCAGCTGAATTGGCCGTGTTCAGGTTATCAGGGTTGCGAAGTGACAATCTGAATGGTAAGTGCTTTCATTCATGGCTGTAATTTACAATCTTTTCCAAATTATTGAAATGCTGTACACGGTGTCAATGATGCAACAATGGTAAAAGGTCTGACCGCACAAGAGCTCTTTATAGTTTTCCGTCTAGCGGGCAGACCTAACACCAAATTGGGTATGCAAATTCTGGCAAGCCTCTGGCAGTCTTGTTGGTTGGCACATCAGCAAGGGGGACTGTTCAAAGTCAATGAGCAGAATACTCTGTATCCTTTGTGTACATTCAAAATGGACCACTCAATGGAACTTTGATTCTACTGTTCCTTGCCGAATCTTCGTCAATGGCAGTGGTGTACAGTAAGATAGAGCAGGCGAGACAATTGCAAACAAGACTGTCTGGGCGTGCTATGGATTTCGCTCTGTTGGTGGTCTCCTGAAAGATTGAAAGCCTGAAGAGCCTGCAGCTTGAAGACCAAAAAAGAACTGAAAAGACCTGAGACACCCAATCTATACCCTTTCTATTGTCATCGCATCCTGCCTGTTATATGTCTTCCTAAGGGTTGTTGTGCTAATGCAACAATAGGCAAACCCAAAAGATGACTATCCGAGGCCAAGGCGTTTTTGAGATTTCGAGCAGAGAGGTAGACTGTCAGAAGAGCGAAGGTCAGACCTATCAAACTCGGTTATAGTCGCCACGCCCTTGTAGCAAGTCAAAATTCACTGCAGGAAAGTGTTTCATTGATATGCATTGAATTTATCAAGCTCTGTATCCTCAGCTCTGTAGTGATCTGCAATTATGCGATAGAGATAAGTAGGAGCATGTCCACCCCTAGGATATAGTGTCAGTGGATTCAATCTTGCCGATGTTCGATGCGGATGTACTCACAGGTTCGTGATGTAGAGATCTACCAATTCCGGAGGGATATGATCGAACAGGGGGTTTTCAAACTCGACCTTGTTCACCATGTCTCCATCTCCATATCCGATCACTCCGGCTGGATCTCCGTTTTCCATCAACGAATCAATATCAAAAGGATAGACTGGGCTAAGCTTGTAAACCCCACTAAGCACGATAACAGGCGTCCGATGCATACTCGCAGCTTTGGCAACGACCTTTGCCCCTGCGGCTGCTACCAAACCCCCGTTTGCGAGTACAATATGAGTGTCGAGGATCACTTTGTTGACGCGCGACATCAAGGCAAACACAGCTGAGTCGGGAATTAGGATTACTGTGATGCCGGCTGCAGTCAGCGATTTCTGGAATGACTCTGGTCTCAATTCGTCATCCGACTCCCCTTTAGCTTTGCCAATGACTGTGGCATGCGTAGATTCGTGGTCGTTGGGAAAGGTTTCGGCGTGGATCACAGTAAATTTTCGTTTAGCGGCTGCCTTGAGGAGAAATTTTTGAACGGTGATTGAGGATGTGTGAGTGAGAATGACCTCGTTAGAATGGATGTGCTCTAGACAGTAGCCAGCTATCTGGTCATCCGCTTGATTCAATTCCTCAAGTATTTCCTGTATTCCTTCAACGATTTCTGCCCTGAGATCTTTGGCAGCAGTAAGATTTGCAAGGGCCGTGTTCGAAAGTGGTGGATGGCTTCCAGGGGACTGCGAGCCAGGAGTAGCAGTGGGTAATGCTACATTCGATCTAGGGTGAGATAGCAAGCTGAACATAGACGTCACCACGGGACCAGTATTCGTACTTGCATATGAAGCATGCGCTGTTAGAACTGGAAGGCGTTGGAGTGCTCCGTCTTCATGAGGTTCGAGCGAAGGTTGGTCACTAGCACCTCGCGGCAATGGACTTGACAAGAGAGCCCGCGAGACGGCCCCAGGTGCTTCAGGGAGTCTTGAACCATTCTCTCCCGCGGAATGAGGCCGACTGTCTGTGTCCGCATCGCTGTAGCCACTGGTCTCCCCGTCTCGATCCTCTTCTGCCTCTTCTCGGATGACACCCAGAACACGGCGTACTATGTTCCCAATGGCCATCTCCCTCGGCTGCGCAGCTAATAATCGTTCTCCGACTTGGTGCACCCGTTCAATGAGTCCCGAGACATCTGCGATCTTGAATGTCTCCACTACCCGGCGCAAGAGGTAAGCGGTAGCCATTGCACAGGGTTTTGAATCGCGAATTTGACGTCTTTTTAGAAGGCTGTTTTGGTCAGCATCAATTTATGGTATTGCCACAACTTCGAGTTCTTACGAGATCAGGTTCTCTATAGAGGACTCGATTGGAGTACCTCTGTTCCTAACGGATCTGGAGAAGGTTGTGAGAGCCGGGGTCAGAACGCCTGCTGAAGAAGGCATGATGATAGCGGTGTCGCCAAGTTTGCAAAGAATTTGGGTCAGTATTCTAGAGACAAAGAGCAGTTGATAAGAAGCCGCTGCATATGTATTGGCTTAATTGGCTGTGGTTGGGCGTTGATTGGGTGCCAGAACGGCGGTTGTAAGCTGGTGGACGTTCGGTGGAGGGATAGGCACTTCAGTTCTTGTTTCGGATGGTTTTGCATCTCAAGACTACGTTGAATGGACACTCTGAAAGTGCGTGAAAGATTTGAGGGTCAATGGTCGTATTTAGTAGTCATCTACAGTTACTGTAAGATGAAGCTATCAAACGGTTCGGGATCATTTGTTTTCCCAACCTCCGATCCTCTCCAATACATTGTTTACCCCCGCCGCCCCACACCAAAGAAGCCCCTGGGTCTCTAGCAAGGCATTGACTCTGTCAGACTGGAAATCACAAATATCGCAACCGTTGGATTGCGCACGCCATCTGGGAACTGTCGCCACTGACACTCAGCGAGTGACAAAGCCCCAACTTCGAGCCCGCAAGCTGGGGGGCCTAAACAACAGCTCCATTCGGGCTGCGCATCTACTTAAAGACTGCCTTTCTGGGGCATTAAAATTGACTGGCTACATTCAGAACACCAGTGCCCTTCCTGTAGCAGTTCGATGGCTCCTCTCGGACGATGAACTCTTTGAACATCTTGTCCGCTCGCGTCATCGGTCCAACCCCGCCTCAAACGCCTACGACCCGCAGACCCCGGTCCTACAGTGACAGTAATTTGAGAGAAGGAAATACGGACAACAAATCGAAGCGAAGTGCCAGTCAGCATGTCAAAGGAGGCGTCACAGATACGGTCGAGGAGAAGGAGGCGGGCCCTAGCAGCGCAGATGCCGAAGAAGACACGGGCGTTGAGACGACGCCAGACGAGATGAGCGAGGATACTCCGCTGCTCGCCGGGGCCATGGAACCCGAAAGTTCTTCGAAACCTGGTCCAAGATACAGCCAACTCCGTTTGGCAGCAAAAAGACTGGTACATGCTCTGACCGAGTCTTTGAAATGGGTGCTTTCTACATTAGTCTCGCCCGGCCTCTACATTGTTACAGGCTTTTACGACGAGAAGGGCAGGTTCTCTCCGTTACTGCCGGTACGCAAGTTAAGCCGCGCTCTGCCGAAGCGTAACGGAAGGAAATCTACAGCACAGGCTGTTGGACTCTCGGGATCTTCAGATGCTCCAGCTGCTGCATTCTCTTCAAGCTCAGATCACAAGAATCTGCGCCGGAAAACGTCGGTGAAAGAGCTCGGGCTCAAGCCCAAAGAGGCCGACTGCATCTCTCCAGCAACCTCAGAATCCGAAGCTGAGGTCGGAGAAAAGCTCGTCATTCTTGATACGCCTCGGGAGAATAGACCAAGGCTCAACACGTCATCTTCATCGGATGATGTACCGCAGGCGAGGAGATCCATTCGCATAAAGCTGTACAATGAAGACACGACTCGACGGCGGAAGCAGAAAAAAGAGAGAGGGGATGTTGGGCATGGGGCCGGTGTTACTGGCCGCAGTCAACAACCTACGCTTACAGTAGCGAACATAAAGTCGCCAACATCACCTGCATCATCTCTGAAACTTACCAAGTATCCTCGCGCTCCTGCTCCACCGCGACCTCTCATTCCTAGGCGGCAACCTTCCTATTCAAACCAAATATCCTCACAAACTTCCACTAGACTCACGCAGAAGACATTGGTAATAGACTTAGATGAGACACTGATCCACAGCCTGGCAAAAGGGGGCAGAATGAGCAGCGGCCACATGGTAGAGGTCAAGCTAAATACGACCGTCGGCTATGGGGGAGCTACTCTTGGACCCCAACATCCTATTCTCTATTACGTACATAAGCGCCCACACTGTGACGATTTTCTCCGACACGTTTGTAAATGGTATAATCTTGTTGTCTTTACGGCTTCGGTCCAAGAATACGCAGATCCCGTTATCGATTGGCTTGAGCAAGAGCGGAAATATTTTTCGGCGCGGTACTACCGCCAGCATTGTACGTTCAGGAATGGGGCATATATCAAGGACCTTAGCTCAGTGGAACCAGACCTGAGCAAGGTCATGATACTTGACAATAGCCCTTTGAGCTACATATTCCATGAAGGTAAAAATGTTACCAAAGACCTAAACCATGGTATCTGACTGATTTATCATAGACAACGCAATACCCATCGAGGGTTGGATTAACGATCCCACCGATAACGACCTTTTACACCTTATTCCGGTTTTAGAGGCTCTGCAATATGTCACTGATGTCCGTGCTCTTCTGGCATTGCGAAGAGGCGAAGCGGAGGCCTCACGTTGAGCGGGTTTTGCATTGTTGACCGGAGTTGGGAAAGAGTAGTCTGGGGTTTTAGCTTCTTGTTCACAATCCCACAACTCGTTGGTGATCTTCAACATTAGCCATTGGTACCGGTTTGAAGCACTACGTTACCATTCTCCATGCCCAGTGCTGTCAATTCAACAAATTTTTCGTATCGTAGAGCGTTTGAGCGGATCCAATGACGTTTTCCGAGGTGCTTCTTTGACCCGAGAATCTCAGGTGTTACCTCAGTCTTGACAAAATCAATTGGAGAGAGAGTTATAGTTTTGACTCGCAGCTGTTTTTGAACTGATTATACCCCGCTCCCTCGTCAACATTGGGGCATCGAACTTTCACATTCAATGGCCGCCGACAAAGATGCTGGCACACCTCGCGTATTCCTTGCTCGTCATGGTTTGCCTATTTCTATGTTTCTATCGTCATGTCCCATGCTAACACATTATAGGTCAGACTGAGTGGAGCATGAACGGGAGGTAAGCAATCTTACCCATTTTTGCGCGAAGCGGTGACAATCCTTGACAATCAACTGCAGATGGACTGGTACCACTGACCTACCTCTTACTACCGCTGGCGAAGCTCAAGTTTCAAGATCAGCGCACCAGCTGATTGGTCCTGGCAAGTCCACTTTTCGGAGCGTTCCCCCTGACCCCCTCCACTCCCGCGTTTATGTGAGTTATAAGACATTGATGACATTTTTGAGAGTATTTGTACTCCACTGGCACATTTCACCACTCGAATATCAATATAGAGAAGGAATGCTGACTCCGGAATCTAAAAGGCAAGTTGATTGATCCAGCAAAGCTGTCATTGATCCTCATAAGCCCGATGCAAAGGGCCCGTAAGACATACGAGCTGATGTTTGCGCCTGCCACGCGACAAAATTTGCTCAAATCTAAAGCTACTGTCTCGCCAGAACTGTCCGAATGGAATTATGGAGACTATGAAGGCTTGAACACGAAGGAAATAAGAGAATTGAGAGAGAAGCGAGGCTTGAACGGTAAGGACTGGGACCACTTCAGAGACGGATGTGAAGGAGGAGAGTACGTTGTCTACCATGCCTTAAAAGGGGCCGTTGTTGATGAATGCTATATATAGGTCCCCTGAACAAGTAGTAGAGAGGTTAGACAGCATAATCGAACGGATACGCGAGATTCACAAGCCAAATATGCACGGCGAGAACGCTTGCGATGTTCTCCTCGTAAGCAGTTGAAATTGGACTTCCTTGTATTCATTGATCTAATTTTCAAGGTCGCTCATGGACATAATCTGAGAAGCTTTGTTAGAAGATGGCTCAACTACCCCATAGATTTTCCATTATCGGCGATGCTCGAGCCTGGCGGCATCGGGATTCTCAGGTATTCTCTAATTACCGTCCTCAAGACGTAGTCCTCGTATTGACATATAACAGCTATCAGCATCATAACATCAACGAACCCGCTTTCTTGCTTGGTATGGCGCTTCCATAGGCGGTCGAAAGAGACGGCAGTAGGGTTTGAAAGTCGACAATTGAGTGACGAGTGCATCTTGCATGGTAAGAAGCCGTTTCAACCAGGCAAAAGGGATATCTGGAAGGAGTTTCTCATAGCGCAAGTGATTTTGGGCATCCAGGCTGCGGACAGCGCGCAGGTCTTAGGTTCGAAAATTTTCAAGTTGTTCATATGTCTTTGTCTTTGAGATTCAGCCGCTCTTCAGTGACTGATACAATTTCGCTCCACTCCCGCATTGCGCCGTCTCCTGCGTCTCCACAAGCCAAAGTCTTCTCCACAGTTCTCAATAGTTCGATCCATCCATCATGCTCTTTGTCAACGTCCCAGTCCTTTTCCAGCACCTGAATTTACTTTCTCGTAACGGGATGCCTCCACATCGCTGTGTTCATTGCTGCCAGAACGATGCGTTTCTTCCTACTGCCTTCAACCTCTCCAGTAGTGTCCCAGACCCGTACCACAGAGAGTAGCAAGCTGTCCGCTAGGCCGGCAGTCGTTTTAGCCATTGAGTTTGGCGACAAAGGAGCAATCACGAGAATATCTGCCCAACGTCGTAGCTCAATGTGAAGAATACCCCTACCCCCCTCCCTCTCACCCATGGCTTGTCCCGTTCATCCTCATCACGGTATATCCCGTCAACATTCTTGCCACTGTAGAGAGATGTAAATAAAGGCTGCTCGGCGCTTTGGCCTGCGAATAATTTTTCAGCGGCTTTTGTCAAGGCAATTCGAATAGAAAGTTCATTGTAACGGGACAGCTCCTTCAAAATGTTGGGAAGCTTGATAGTCACAACGCTACCGCTGGAGGCTAGGAGAAGGTGTCTCTTGTCGTCACCAGCATGCTCAGATGCCACGAAGGGATTTGAAATGCTGGATGGTTGCCCTGGCAATGGGCGAGGATTAGTAGAGGTCATGGTGGCTTCATATACAATTAAGTGCAATCATACCTTCTATGGTCCAGGCGATGAAGACTAATATGTGCAATCTCCCACAACACAGTAAGCCTGTAGAAAGAGGAACTAGAATCCAGAAAGTGGATGATCAGGGGGTCCGTCGCATGGTCGATCTTGAAATTGCGTCATCGGCACCGGCTCACGAAGTAGATATCGAGTTCGCCCTTTCCAACTTCGTTTTAATTTTCCACAACCCCAAGATGATTTGCAGGACAATACTTTCGCAGGTGAGATTGGTGTTGTGCATTAATGGTCAATATGCTGAATATTCCAGGGATTCCGCCATGCATCGCGGCCTTCGCGACCAATCGCCGCTAATCTCTCCAAACCTCATCTCACGCGCCTCACACCTTCACAACTACGACTTCTGTCTACAGAAACAAGAGCGGCAATAGACCAAGCCGTGGCCTCGAAGCCTGTCGTACTGTTCATGAAGGGTACGCCAGAGACACCACAATGTGGATTCTCAAGAGCAAGCATACAGATTCTTGGATTGCAAGGTGTGGATCCGAACAAGTTCTCAGCGTTCAATGTGCTAGAAGATGAGGAGCTCAGGCAAGGCACGAGCCCCTTTTGTCTGCGAGATTCGTCCAGTACGTGCTCATGTTTCCGGTCAGGTTTGAAAGAATACTCGGACTGGCCTACGATACCACAACTTTACGTGGGCAAAGAATTTGTTGGGGGGTGTGACATATTAATGTCGATGCATCAGAACGGAGAGCTTTCCAGGGTGTTGGAGGAGAAGGGAGTTCTTGTTCCTGCAGAATCCCCTTCGGAAGCACCTCCAGAGGCACCTGCACAATCGTGAGCTGATAGCTGTACAATTTTTCTGGAGAACAAAGCAAGGCGCCTCTGTTGCGAATGAATACCTGACGAGTTCAGCGTCATTGAAATGTTGCTAGGTTCGCCGTAGTTTGATTATGTTCATCATGCACAACTCAACAGAAATTGGCTTCCTACGATCGAAGACCGAGATTAAGACCCTATCCCACAATACTAATTTCTGGTTTCATAAAGAGAGTAAAACAAAGCCGTTCGGCAAGGGTTGTTCATCTATCGTTCTGCAGACCTGGAGGGCTGAGCTGGGATACATTCGCATTGTTGACTTTGATGGAAAAGGAGGCTGGTTCTTTTGCCACCGACTTCTACTTTCTTCCATGCACAAGCAGAAATTTTTCTACAACCAACTTGACTTTCTTCCTCTACTCAACCGGCTTGTTCTCATAGTTAACTGTCTACTTCAACAATTACTACACCTAACAACACATCCTCAACCCTTCACTCAACATGGCAAAGACCAAACCCAACGTCAAGGCTCACGCCAAAAATTCCGTCGCAACGAATGCAATGTTCAAGAAAACCAAGAACGAGGCTCGACGTGAGGAGAAGTCCCACCATATGAAGGATGCCATTGAGAAACCTGCCAAATTCTCGAAGAGCAACAAGGGGTACAAGCCCAAGCACATAGCAAAGCACATCTCAGAACACCCTCTGGCCGCTGAATTCGCAGGTAAGATCCGTTGAATTCAATGTCTCTTTCTCCACTCTAAAATCAAGATGCGACAGGCAGCATTGAGCAGTCGCGTGAGACTGTTGAAGAGAAAGCTACTGCTATCCTCGACGCCACCTATCTCGCCCTCTCGCAACGCCTGGTGGACTCCTACGATTTTTTCGATCAGAGAGAGCAAGATGCCATCAAGGTCAGCGATGCGATTGCGGATCCTCTCGAGGAGCAAGAGCTCGAGTGGACCTCTACGGACGGCAAGCAATCCGGCAAGACTATGCTCGGCGTTCGCATGAAGAAATGTCGGAAGACTATAGAGGCCGAGGAGAAGGAATTTGAGCGCCAATTCGACGAATGGACCGAGGTGCAGGCCGAGTTTCGTCACTTCGCTTCGCTGATAATCGGTCCTGATGGACTTGACAATCTCCTGGCGGGTAATTTCGATCCGAACAGCTTTGTTGACGCCGAGCAGCGAGAGATGATGGAAGAGATCGAGGCTGAGAGGAAGGTATTCATGGAGCAGATTGAGAAAGCTGGACAGGAGGCGATGGAGGCAATGACGGAGAGCGACAAGGCATGTAACCCGTGGCTGTCTTCATCGTACTTTCGCATGCTAACCAAATTCCTCTTCACTAGAAGCTGGAGCTCAAGCAGAAGAAGTACGAGGAATCCTTTCTGGCCATGCTGAGGGATGACGAGTAGTAAGGGTGTGATTTTCAGTGACCCCAGTCCATATCGTGATGTACAAGAGATATGGCTTCTTGACTCGGTCTGAGGCGGAGCTACAGTTAATTTTCGTTCTCAATGTCGGTTAAGAGCGGCTACAGACCTCAATCGGGCTTCTTATCGCAGCACAAAGCCTAGGGTTTTCACCTATGGCTTTTCGGTCGAGATAGTTTTAAACCTTAGCCATCACACAGAATAAGGGTGTCCGGCTTCTGTCGGGCTGTTCAACCTTGCAGCGTCATTTTGAGCAAGACTGCAGCATGAAATCCAAAGCAAAAATGCGATATCGGCCCCACGGACAGCCGCTGTAAGGCGAAAAGGAGCCCTTGATTGTTGTTGAATCAGTTCTTATCATCCCGCTTAACAAGACTTTCTTTATGCGATCCCTCGAATGCTCCGGCGTTGGGAATGTAGTACTCTAGGGACGGTATCAATCTCTTGGCCCAGCAAGTGTATATAAAACCCTACAGCTCCTTCCTATCTACGTTACTGTTTCGAAAACACAAACCTATCTGATACTCTGTCCGTTGCTTTACCCAATTGATCGCTTGCCAAGCTCCACCTTCTGTCCGATTGAGCAAAAGTCATACATATTTCTTGTCTTCTCTCGTATTCTTGTACTTTGACGCCGTACAAATGGCCCCAACCGCCATTGCACCCTTTCAGAACTCATCAGAGCTCACTCAATGTGGCATCAAGCACACCATCACTAAGACAGCACCATCGATAACCCCCAATGGCGATATCACTCCTGTCATCAACGAGCTAGACGCTTCTAAGCTCGTCTTTACCCGCAATCTCAGTCCTCGTGCCGTCCCAGAGCCTGATTCTCCAGAGGTCTGGACACAGTCTGTGTGCACAGATCATATGGTGACCTGCCAATGGACCTCGACAAGCGGGTGGGCGGCTCCTCATATCCAACCTTACGGACCGTTGCAACTCATGCCCACCGCTTCTGTCCTTCACTATGCAACAGAATGCTTCGAAGGTTTGAGGTTTTATCGCGGTCACGACCTGAAACTTCGCCTTTTCCGACCAGACCGCAACACCCGACGTATGCTCAACAGTGCCACTCGCATATCCCTTCCAGCCTTCGAACCTGATGAGCTGCAAAAGCTCATTGAGACACTCGTTGCAGTAGACGGTGAGAAGTGGTTACCAAAGAGCCGGCCAGGCACTTTTCTGTACCTGAGACCGACAATGATCGCGACAGCGGCAGCGTTGGGGGTACAGAAGCCCAAGGAAGCGCTCTTGTACATCATCGCATGCTGCTTCCCAAATTTCGACACGCCGAGTGGAACAACGGGACCAAGCAGTAACAGTATACAACAGTCTTCAAAAGCAAGGCCAGGACTCAAGCTTTTGGCTAGCAAAGAAGATACCGTACGCGCCTGGCCTGGAGGATTTGGGTACGCAAAAGTGGGGGCCAATTACGGACCAAGTCTAGTTGCCCAAGGAGAAGCCAAAGCGAGGGGTTTTGACCAGGTGCTGTGGCTGTTGGGTAAGGACTGTGATGTAACAGAGGCTGGGGCGAGTAATTTCTTCGTGGTTTGGAGAATTGGTGGGAAGCTGCAATTGGTAACAGCCCCGTTGGATGACAAGATCATCCTTGACGGCGTGACAAGAAGAAGCATTCTCCAGTTGGCAAGAGAGCGGTTGGGGGGAGACCTCGAGGTTGTGGAGAGAAAATACCCTATGAGTGAGGTCGAAGACGCGGCAGAAGACGGAAGATTACTGGAAGCATTTGCCGCGGGAACGGCGGTATGCTCCCGTTTTCTCATAGACAAGGATTTTGATGTGCTGACGAGCTTGCAGTTCTTCATTGCGCCGGTATCTAGTATTCACTTCCGGGGGAAGGATCTAGAGATACCGATGTCTGAAGGTGTGACGGGCAAGTATGCGGCGATCTTGAAGACTTACCTTACCAATATCATGTACGGAAGAGAAGATCACGAATGGGGTGTTGTGGTAAATGAAAGATAGTTGGACGGTTGATGGTTACGATTTTGAAAAGCATTATCGTTCACGTTGACGATAATGGCGTCGAGGGAGAATTCGAAAGTTGCTACACATGACAGAGATGGAGATGCGCGCAGTAAGGAAAGGTGTTATTCTTTTTTAGATCTGAGGTAGAAAAAAAGCTGCCAATGAGACTCGAGTCATGAAAGAGAAAGGAACAAACGTCGGAGTTGGACTAGAGTCATGATAGGAAGACTTGGACGCCATTGCCATGCAACAACAGTGATCAATGATGATATTGTGGACATCGGTTCCTCACCTGTTACCTGCTCGGTCCTTCTCTAGCCTTGCTGCTTCTTGCTCCATCGCCTCTCTTCTCTGAACAGCTTCTTCTGTTGCAGCTTTCTCGCCCTTCGCTCTTTGCCTCTCCTCGTACATCTCTCGACTCTTCAAGATTCGCTGCACGATCTCCCCTGCGTTCACATTCTGGAAATCGTGATTGCCGATCTCGTGATATATACCCAATGCTTTGGCGGCCGTGTAAGGATCATACGTAAGGGGCATAAACGACGTGGGGCCATGATAGACCGCATTGGGAATGCCGTACGGGATGTTAGTGAGGTAGGCTTTGCTAGGTGTGAAAGGGGCCGAAAATATGACAGAGTCAACATACTTCCTGCGGGTTAGTTTCAGAGGCTTGGAAAAGCGTTTGGACCGCACTCACTCGACACTGAAGGACACAAAGGCCACGCTCGAAAATGTTCATAATTGGGTAGTTTACACCTTTCCAGTGATTGATGACCTCGTCATCGTGAACACCAACCACGATGTATGCAGGGCCATAGTCCTTATTGGGGTCCTCATACCATCCGTTTTGATGGCCCATTGCTTCTTCCGCCATGGCCACTTGCCGAAGAAATTCAATGTGTCCAGATGAGAAAAGATCAAAACCTCCGTCTACGTAGACGATACGTTGGCTTTGATGAGGAGCTTTGCCATTGGCCATAGTATGATAGGTGCCTGTTTCCTCTGAGGCATGATCTTCCATGGCCGCTTTAGATCCAGCCCAGCTCAGAACTTGTGGTCCAGGTTGCAACCCAGTCTCGTCTGTAGCGTAATCCCTGATCCTCTGAGTCATCTCGTCTCCCAGTCTTTTCCGTTCTTCAGGGCTTTCAGATCCTTCTTCGCCAGCAAGTGTCTTCAGGAGTGACCTAATGAAATGGTTCTTTGTACAAAGAAGCATTCGTCCAACAAGATCAGTTGTGGAGATCCCCGGCGTTCTCTTGACCACCAAAAACCGACCAGCTGCTTTGACATACCTATAACAATCCTCTCCACTGCTGTCTGATGTGATATCGTCGCCGTGCACGACGTACTGGCAACCATAGTGGGATATCCATGGCAATGATGTGACGTATGGAGCATATGGAACGGACTTTGTCGACCAGCGACAGGCATCAACGGCGGCCACGCTGCCTTGTAGCTTCAGCTAGCCTCTCGATATGATCCTGAGGGGCACCAACCGCTCCTTCAAAGTCATCACGGTTGGGCCTTTATTGTCCATGATTTCTTCGTCGGAATGAATCCCAACCAAGAGCTCTTTTCCCAATCTTCTGGCTTGAAGCATGGCGCCAGCATGTCCTGATTTCCATAAGCTCTCTGGAACCACCGAAATTCGGGACGCCGAGCATGCAAACCATGATGAGCAAAATCGAAGCAGCCGTCTACCCAGATCCTGTCCTCAGAAGTCTTGACATCGGTCTGAGGTTCTACAGGCCACTTGCCAGGCTTAGGTAAAGCTGCGTCGTCCATTCGATAGGACAATAAGAAGATAGGAGCAGTGTTACTGTATTTTGGGGGCGGAGCCATAGGAAGTGATGGGATGTAAAGAATTTCCCCAAATAAAGAGCTAAAAAATGGCGGATGGTGGGGGTACCTGTCGATCCTTCACCTTCTCCAGCGCCTGATACTGACTACCTGTCCCTACAACTAGATAGCTACATTGGCTACCCATCTCATCTACAGCCTGCTTTATAACAAATTCATGTATAGCTTTGTATTCCGCCTACCATGACAAAGTAACCCAGACTCCAGAGAGACATCACCGGCAATGTACTAGCCTCCCATTGGAGAGATATGGGGCGCGGTCAGCATCGGAATTCGGTAGGACCAACAAGCACCACAAACTTTGTGTCCAGCATCAAATCCTCTGCCAAACGCATCGCCAGCAATATCTCACCTCCTCAACAGACTGACCAGACCTGGGATCTGATCGACAAAGAACACTCTCCAAGCTTCAGCACCAAACGATCCTCCACCTCTTCCAGGTCCTCCTACCAGGGAGCCTTTCGCAAAGACGCAGCCGCCATATCACAGCTGTCGGACAGGAAACCCATTCCCTCATATTTGAGCAGACACCAGCCTTCGATTTCATCGTCTATCACGTCACATAAAGCTTCATCCATCCAGCAAAGCGTGGACGAAATCCTCTCGCCAGTCGCAACATTTTCTACCTATGCAGACCTCAATCACTCCACACCTTCGCTTACAATGGCTACTACTGCCTTTGGAAACGGCCTTCGGCCCGAGTATGGCAAGCCTCCAAGCACCTCGCAATCGAGCGTGAGCTTTGGCCAAGGCGGGAGCAATGCCTCACTATCAGCCCCAAGTCTTCCGCCAGCCTCCACTGGAGGAGTGCAAAATCCAAGCATCGTATATCAGCAAATTCATGACGTGTCGTCCAAGAGGATTTCTACCCTTGACTACTTGAGAAAGGCTCATGAGGGCCGGGTCTATTGGTTTAATACGCTGCTCGTTAGCAGGTCCGATCTGGCTAAAATACCCTTCTTCGAGCCAAAAAAGCTTGCCCGCAGGGCAACGAACTATCTGTTGCTTGGTCTTTCCCTTCCCAACATTTTAGACTTGAATTCTTCGAACCCACAGGAGTGCCTCCGTGCTCTTAATGCACTTCTAGTCGAGTTCGAATCATACCAACAGATACATCCACCAGAAGGGGGTTCTGCTTCCTCTCTTTCTAGGGCACGTCTACCGCAAATGTTTAAGCGTGCCGCACATGTCAGTACGAAGGCTCGAAGAACAAGCTCAGCGACAGATATTGGGCTCCCAATGAATACGAGCGACCCAGCCGATCTGAAGGCGATGACGACTGGAGCAACGGCTGGGTCCACTGCGTCATCATTTCCAGCCAGTGAGCAGGATCTATTACCGGGCGAGGAATACACACACTTGCTCACTCCGTCATTGCCCTTTGATCCGGACTTTTTTGAGACCTTTGCAACCTTGTGTGACGTATTGATCGATTGCTACACACGAATCATGGGTCTCATTCCTTCGCCAGCGCTGTGTGTTCCAGGAACTGGAGAGATTTTTGCGAAAGCGGATGCGAGACTACGCAAAATCATCGTGGCAGGCATTATCAAAGAATTTGAGGAGGAAAGCAGAAAAGGAGTCAAGGCTGAATTTGCTGGCTTGGGCAAGGTTGTGCTGGGGGGCCTGATGTGAATAGCTTTATTACTGGGAGAACCTCCACCACCACACCCAATCCATTTCGACTACATCAACAATCCAAGGTGAAGCCATAACACAATTAGGCGCAGTGCTTTAGAAATGTGCCAAGTTTCGATCAACAAGATCGGGCATGTGACGTCAGGTCTTGTCTTATACGAGACCTCCATGGTGGGACTTCTAACTACTGAGGTGCACGCATGCACAACAATAGCCCCAGCTAACGGACTTTCAGCTTACAGAACCATGAATCTATTAAGGTGGGTGGGACAAGCTTCATCAACGTCTGCCATGCTTACTCAGGGTGTCAGGAGGACAACTCTCCATTCCGTGGGTGCGACTTGAGAAACATCTCTATATCGCTTCTCGGCTGGTAGAAGAACTGTATTTTTGTGTCTTACTCATCAGTCCGGAGGGTCAAGGTAGATCTATGAGTATATCACAGGAAACACCGGGGTGGTCCGCTGTTGGATTAAAGACCGAGGATGACTCCGGAGTCTTTTTATAAATTCAGGAAGATAAATTTACCATTCCCGCCCGAGCTGGTCTATGTTTCTGAGGGCTGTGTAGTGATAGATATATATGCAAGAGGGAACAGGCATTGCCCGATTAGACGCCTTAGAAATGGTGACATCTCGCTGTTCGTGATCATCCCGTGGTATCAAAACGCCAGTCTGTATGACCGCTAAACCAAGCCATGAATGCAATCCTCAAGAGAGCGAGCCCGAAGAGCGAGCCCGGTCTCGTCGATCAAGACGCCGCCATCTCCTGCTTTCTCCTTTCCTTCTCCTTTTCTTCTCCAAATACCCTCCTACTCATCTCCAGCACGGCTTCACTACACCATCTCAAAGTCAGCATTTCTTTTTGAAACAAATTATTGAGTCTGCTCGAAAATTGATATGAAAGAGGAAAGAAACAACTCAGGAAGGGTGCTTACAAGCCTTCCCTCCCTCGCCTGGCGTTCTCTCGAAAGCGTTCCACACTGGCTTCTTCGATCTTGGACCTCATTTTTTGCCAGCCCCCACACAACGCTGTGATCCTTGCCTCTTGCTCGAACTTGGTCCGCTCGTGGCCTGGCTCACTTCGACTGTCGTCAGGTTGATAGACCACAGTTTCTCGCACACTGATCATATTTGACCATGTGAGGTTGGTGCTGCACATAGTCACGCGTCTCTCCACCGGGTCCACATAGGATGTTTCGTATGAGTGAGTTGTGCAGCTACCACCCATAATGGCAATGACCCATGCTGGTGCGGACTGAGTGCATGTTATAAGGCGCTCCGTGCGTAATATGCCAGTGCTGGGATCGACATTGCGGGAGAGGGTGTCGACGGCGATGACATGTGAAGAAGATTTGTTCCAAGGGCAGTATTTGAGCCAGTTAGCTGTTGAGACTTCGTTCCAGCTGTAGTCGAAGGTATAGGTGGAGGAAAAGACGCGCATTCTCTGAGTATCAGAGGTTGAGGGGCGAAGTGGGTGGAAGGTACAGTACGTAGACGCAAAGCGAGTCTAATATGGGTGTCGGAGGTGTAGAAACGACTTCAATTCAGGATGAGATTATGTTGAACTCATCAGGACTATGTATGGATAGCTATGAGCGAATATGCATATAGTTGTGGTGAAGAAATTAATTTTGCCCTGGGATCATCCTCGGAATTGCTTTTACCTGGAAATTTTCTCCCGACGAACTCGGAGACAAGGACCTCAGAAAAATCACAGAATACACGTAATACATCCCTGTATTATTCGTATCGACATACTACTCTATCTCCACCACTCTACTCCGTACTACAGTACTATTTTTGAAAGTTCCCCCCCGCATCTTCCCACGAATACTACTGCGTCTGTGGCGCACGCATCAAGGACATGGATCCAACATTCGGGATCGGGAAGGCGATCGGAGAGCATTCGATAATGCCAGCTGGAGCCATCAGTTGCCCTTGATCCGCACAAGTAGTAGACCTCAATTCACCATCCCCCTCATCCCCCCAAAATCCTCTCGATTGACTAAATCATCAATCTTCTGTTTCAATTGCATTCCTTACAGAGCGACTCATCATACAGCCAAGATGGTAGAGCTGCGTAAACGCAAAGCACCTCCTGACCCAGCACCATCACGACCACCAATGAAGAAAGCCAACTCTGTCAAGTCAACTACCTCTAGCAAGAAGGGCGATTCGTCCGCAAACGGTTCAGCGGCTACGGGTAGGAAAGTGGCTGTGGGTGACACCATTACCATCGATGGTTTTGGTGGAGAGGTCGAGAACAACGATGGCGAGAAAGTGACATTGAAGAAACTTGTGGATGAAAGCAAATCTGGGGTTGTCCTCTTTACGTATCCCAAAGCATCAACACCTGGATGTAGGCATTCCACTGTTTTCAATTCGAGCTCCTCTGTCGTTTTCAAGTATTCTACTTACATGTAGCTACGTGTGATTTTTGAAGTAAGACGCTAGATATACTGATACAGGTCACCTCAATAGGTACCACTCGTACGTTTCTATGGAGCTCATATTTCCCCATTTGGAGCAAAAGTTGAGTCTCGAGACATGTCTCGGGAATCTTCACTCTCGAAAGTTGCTCCAAGGCTCCATATACCTCCTCAAATAGGCAATACTGACAGCGGATTTGTAATCTAGAGGCGTGCTTATTTCGAGACGAGTTCACGCCTCTTACAGCAACTGGATATTCCATCTACGGCCTTTCAACAGACTCTCCCAAATCTAATACCACGTTCAAGACTAAGCAGAATCTACCGTACGTTCTGCTCTGCGATCCGACGGCGACCCTTATTGGTGCAATTGGTATGAAGAAATCCCCCAGTGGAACCACCCGAGGCGTCTTTGTTGTCAACAAAGACGGGAAAGTTAAAGCAGTTAGTCTAGGTGTAAGTCTTTTGCTCTTCCCGTGCCTGTGACCTCGAATTCAATGTTCAAGGTTTGACCAGGGTCCTGCTGCTACCGTTGATGTTGTTCGAGAAATTGTCGGAGGGGAGGAAGTTGGTGACAGAGTAGAGAAAGTAGCGGAAGGTGAGAAGGTCGAGAAGGAAATTGAAGAAGGAAGAACGAGTGCTCAGGAGGTCGGGCAGCCACAAACGGCGGATGGGGACGAAGTCCAAGCTGAGGTCGCAGCAGAAGTTGCAGATTCTGCACAGAATCTTGACGGAGGAGTATAAGCTTAGGATGTCTTTGTAGGCCATTCCCAGGAAATCTCTTGCCAAACCCTGCAACGAAGGGTAACACCGACTCCTCTCCAATCAAGGGCGGGCTTTGCACAGAGCTCCAAAAGCAGACGAGCAATGGGATTTTGAACCATGTTCCTTCTCCAGTATAACAAATGTATGCCTGTTCTTTTCTCACTTAGCTGCTTGGCACGCTCGCCACTTCCAGAATCCCTGTCGCGTCTTTATGAACAGGTCGCGTCCGTATGGAAAAGACTCATTCCGCTTATCCTCAACCTACCTAACACACCTGATAGCTGGTAGATGTGAACGCAGTAGTGAAGGTAAACGAACCCTCGCCGTTTAGGCGAATCTCAAAATGGATCTCGGACTGACCAAGCTCTCAAATATCAGGCCTTTTTCTTCGCATCCATGGCCACAAATGCTGGAGCCGGAGCAGCGAGGCAACTTCAATCGGCGAGGACGGCTACGGCGGTTTGGAAGGCGAGTTCTAGCGCAAATCCTCGCCGATATAGCGCTGAGTCAAGCAGAAGTACACTGTTCAGTCGCATGGTGTATGGGAGCGCATTCGGAGAGCTCTTGCCATTGACCCGGAAAGGTCGACTGGGATCCCTCTGAACCCTCAATATCGAAACCCTCCTCCAGGCGCCAACCCACCAGAAGCCTATGATGACCCAGTCACTGTACCAGCTGGCGACATTGCAGAGAACGCGTACTACAAACGAGATATACGCCGCAACTATCCCCGACTCAGTGTGGTCAAACAGGCAGACGTTGTAGGGTTATTGTCTGTAGGAAGCAAAGCAAATCCAAAAGAAGATGTGTTACAGATAGGAGACGCAGGAGCGAAGCAAATGGTGCAGGTGAAGCAAGAAGGAGAGCAAAGGGGACTGTCAGCCTTTTTCGAGAAAGACAAGAATGTTACAGCAGGTATCTTCGGGCCGGATGGGCTTCCACCTTTCCCCAGTGGCATGAGCAGAGCATCTCCAGTGGGAGGAAGGAAATATGTCATGAACGCTGACAGAGAGCAAGGATATCCAGAGGAGTAGGTCAATGAAGCCTCGTGTCGGAGAGCTACTGCTGACAAACATTGTCACAGGTACCCTTGTCGGACCTTTGTATGAAGATCGGCATGAAAGAGGGATCGTTGATTGGCTGTTTAGTTCGTGGCATAGCTGATCGTCAAAGCTGTATATTACAGACACTGATAACAGGCACTGAAAATCGTTGTCCTCTCTATCACCATGCTCTGTCCTTTATTTGTGACAGACAATACTTCCATCCCTTGAAACGTCTAACGAGTATTGCCTTTCTGTTAACTTGCAGGGGAGAAAATATTGGTCTCTGCATTCGCGCACAACCCTCCAAAGCGACAATGTTTAGGACGTGACCTGGCCTTGCGGGCACGTACCCTGCTCGTGTGTAGCCATTGTGTACCTATCTCAAAGTCCATGCCTTCCAAACGTGATACAGCTTAGGTCCAATCTCTCTTGCACTGAATGAGTTGTTGAACCTCTAAACGGCCTTGCCTTATATCTAGAATGCAGAATATTATCCGACAAAGGGAACGTGGGTCTCCATAAACAACAATGCCTAGACCTCACTAACATCGCTTTTATCAAGACAAACAAACAGCCCGAGCCCCATCTGAAAACTGAAGTACTGAAAGAAGGGTCCATTTTGATATTCCGTCACTTAAATTCTTGCTGTACCTTCTTGGGCCTGATCTTTGCCAGGCCAATAATGTCAGTTACTCAAGAGAGCCTGAGCCTTCAATTTTCGCCTGCCGACATTGTGCTCAGCTGCACCATCTGTCAGGAGACACTGTCGACTATATATGCCGATGATGACCAGAACAATGGCCTCATACGCAAAGATCGCGAGGACTCTCAGAATGGCAAAGTCACGAAGCTTTGGCTCACTGAATGTGCTCATCTCACTTGCGGAAAGCATCTTCCAGGTGGAGGTAAGTCTGTGCCCCACCAGCAGCACAGAGTCTTTTATAGATAGACTTAATACGCCAGACATGCAGGCGCACCATTTCACTCCATTCAAGAGGTTCCTCGAGCGCCGTGTCCCCTTTGCTCTATTGAGAAGGACGACCACTCGAACAAGGCGCTCTTCTTTATCAATGGGACCTCCAAAGGCCAATACGATGAGAACATCCCAGATGTCTACTTCCAAATGCCCCCAATCGAGCTCAGTGGTGGAGACCCCGGGCTTGAAGCACTACGAGTGGGTGAATCAATTTGGATTTGACTTGGTCTGCGATGGCTGACCATCATGAAGTTTCATTACCTTTCTCTGTTACGTTCCGGAACCAAAACACGCGAGAAGCTCATAGGGTTGACAAAGGCGCTCAAGCGCTGGGAGGATAAGAAGCCAGAGATAGTGCGCTCTCTGAGCAGTGTTGCTCCTTTGCGAGAGTGAGTTCTGCGATACATGTGCCTACGCCTCTGCTGCAGGGTACTGAGCTTGCTTCTCAGTGAGCTGTTATCCGCAGGACGGAGGCTCATGGTCTTGGGCGAAGATGTCTCATCCATTGAGACCACGTTGAAGCTTGCTGGTGTCAGCCTAACCGAGGGTCTACGCCCTCAGCAGCAAATGGATATACGCTCCCAGCATCAGAGTATGGACCTCAAGCCCGCAGGTCAAAAGTCCTCTCCTCTGGACGGAGGTTCACGCATTGCCCGGGGTAGTGCCGCTGATCTCGACTGCTTGAAGCAAGGCGCTGGGATCTTCAAAGGCCGTAGTGGCGTCACGCAACAGGACTCGATGCAGCAACATGGTTCCTCCTCGAAGAGAAAGCGTGTGGATTCGCGGAGCGATACCGAACACCAGACTGAGTACGCACTTCGCGGGAGAGGGTTCGGAATATGTCGAAGTAGAGATCAAATGCCGCCTCCACCTATTCCCATGCCGCAGCCGTCTGTCTATATGGCTAGGGTTCCATCTTCTGACATGCATGGTCTGGATTACCAGCACGACCATGTCAACGCTACACACTTTCAACGAGCCCCTATCACGCCCCAGCGGCACCCCTCTCAAGGTGGTCTCAGTCGTTCAATGCTTGCGCCTGGCTCTTCGATGGAGCCATCCAACACGTCCTTGGCAGGGGCTAGGACCAACAATGGGCAGCCACGTATGGATCGCCGTCAGTCTCCCCGTGCCAACACGGGTACCGCAGGCCCCGTCTATGCGCGAGGCGGCTGGCAGCCACCACCAGAATCTTTTGACACCGAACACTCATTGGATTTTAGCTCGCCTAGCTCGTCACTGCCTTCCACTGGGCAGCCGCCTGCGCGTCGTTTTACGGGTTACCACCAAGGAAGCCTCATGTTCCCAATTGAGCTTGGAGATCAAACAATCGATCCAAGCAGCCGCAGCTATCGGTCAGTCAGTAGCGATGGCTCAACATTGTACTATCGAAGACAGTCAGCACTCGCTATGCAATCTCAGCTTGAGTCGCCGGCTCCTTCACGAAATCACGATCCGTCTCCGAATAGGGAAGGTCGCATCACATTATCGAGGACGCCGTCCGTTGCCAGCCGGCATTCCTCTGACAGAGGCATTGGCCTTTCCAGCCATGTTCGTAGCAGCAGCCGTCAGACCAACCATCCATCGGGCAACTCCAGCTCTCACCGCCAGCAGCTCGTGATCACAACTCCAGCGCACCAGCATGCTGTTGTAAGCGCTCATTTTCCCATGCGCCAGCCGGCCTATAGCAGCTCCCTGCCTTCCCTCGGTGAGGCTAACACTCAAATTTTCCGTCGGAATAATTCCTTCGACTCCGGTCCAACACCCGTGAACGGCGAGATGAGACCTTACTCTTCTACTAATGGCGAAAACATCTTGGTGGCACGGGACCCGGATCGTCGTGCGTCACAAAACCGTGGCAGGGCTCCTCTCATGGAATGGCAGGCTTCGGGTCCCCGCCGCCGTGCTAATCGTTGATGAATGTTGATGTTCGTCTCGCAAGGATAAGACGTGCGAGCTTTGTTGTCGGCCTTTCAGTGTAGTGTAGCTAAATGTTTTACTATCACCATAAGCCTCATTTAAGCCGTCTTGTCTAGAGCAAAATGCAACAATCATTCCCAGTCAATTCACACCAGCCAAGTGAACATTGCAATCATATCAGGTTTATAACGCCGTGGGCTCTGTCTGGAGGGCTCAAGTCGAGTTGAAATGAGGGACCTGCTCAAATTATCCATACAGTCGCGATGAGAGACACGTCTAGCATGTAGGAGAGCTCTAGCAGTTGAAACCTTGGAAAGAACGCCATGGAATGGGACAAGGAACCTGATGTGCAAAAGCTGCAAACTCGGCAGAGTCATTTATTCCATCCACACCAGAGCTACAGCTCTAGAAAGTGGCCAATCAAGAATCGCCCATTGATATTCGTGAAACCAGGACAGCACAACTCAAGTACTACGTCATCTTTAACGGTACCCAACAGGCTTCATTCGTAATTCTACGATGGACTATGCGAGGAACGTGGACCGTGGAAAGAACATAGAAGATGAAACAGACAATGGTAAATATCTGTCTTCTGACTTCTGCGTTCTGTCAGCTGTGACAATATGTAGGCTTGCGGAGAAAGCATGATTTATAAAGTGAGTGTCCACATCAGGGAGTAAATGCTGTACACGACGGAAGGATGTGTACACGCAATAAGACCACAGACAGTGTTTCCAATTCAGAGAAGGGGGAGTGTGCAGTCGTACAAAATCATCTTGAAAGCAGTTCTTGGCTTTTACAGGTGGCTAGTGTCCTGAAGTGACGAATAGAAGGCTTCATAGAAAGCATAGGCAATGTTAGTAGCAGTCAGATCAATCAGCGGTGGGGTCGAAATATAGAGAGTAGAGCAATTTGCTGGGTTCTCGATAAAGTTGTTGTTGATACACACAAAACTACTACAACACCGCCCGTAGCCACGCCATCAGAAGCACAATCGTCGGCTGGCTAGAAGAACCATACGATCCCACCTCTTTGTTTCGTATTCCATGTTTGCTGTATTTTGCTGATCTAGACTTCTCAAAGGCGGCCTAAGCTCTGCATTCAAAAACGATACGTTTAGTCGAAGGGGTTGGTGTGGGTTCCCCAGTATGTAAGGAACAAGCTGAGACCGACGGTCTCGAAGACACGGGCAAGGGCGCCCACTGCAACAGTGTCGAGAGGACGCTTCTCGGTGAAGATTTGAGAGATGAACTATGATATCACGATGTCAGCCAGGATCATTCCGCTTTGAAAGGTCGAAAACAGGGCTATGTTACGTACACTCGGGGCAGAGCTAGCCATGAAGATCAAGCTACCCAGATAGGCGGCACCTTTGTAGCTCAGCGTACCAGTAGCATTGATCAAGGCACCGACACCGTAAGACTGAACGGCGCTACCGACTAGGGATGAACCCCATGCAGCGGCGGCACCGGCGGCCTCCTTGGACTTGAGGAACTCCTCCTTGGAATTTGCGGCTTGTGCGCGGTGATAAGTGTCACCGAAGACAGGTGCGAGGATGGCAAGCGAAGCGGCGTGGTTGAAAATGGTGCCGAGAGCGATGGCCGAAGGCTTGACAGGTGGGAGGTCTGTAAGTTGGTGTTAAATGAGTGTTGGTACAAGGTCAACCATTCTTGGAGACTTGACGAGGGGATGCTGGAGGGATGATGTGGAAGGTGGCGGAATTAGGGGAGAGCGATTCAGGGAGCTTGGCTTGGTGATTGAACGGGCAAGCGGAGTGAATGGTGATGGGAGATATCAAAGGCTCATAGTAGGCAAATAAAGATTGACCAGTGATGCAAGCTTGATACATGATAGACGATGCTTGGACGAGTGGCAGAAGGACTTACAGTGAAGGGTTGCCATTGTGACTGAGTGTTTGGTGCGAATTGATATGGTTGATGAGTGAGTGATTCTGGATGGTATGAGGGTAGAAAATTATTTTGTTTGGCAAGACGAAGAAATGGAAAAAATGGGAGGTAAAGCTGGGCGGGAGATGAAGTTGGATTTGACTTCTCCAACGCTAGCATGAATCCGGTTTGGGCAATGACGGCATGTCGTGGCTGAAGAATACACACAACACCGTGTAAAGTGTATCACTAATAGCTAACGTAAGGTATTTGACTTGGCCTACGGTATTAGTGTACTCGTAGGTATGGTCGGCTACTCCATAAGCTACATTACCCTGAGAAAGATATCGGGTAGGTTGCTGTCTGAACATGTACTACAATGTTCGAAACTTCGATATTTCTTCATAGTCGCTGTAGACAAGACATTCATTCCCTTCATTCTCATACAATTAGTTGACGCTCTAAGAGTATCAAACACTGGGTCTAGAAGTAGGCGCGCAGAGATGCTGCAAGTGAGACTCGGCGTGCTCATGCTATTTGCACGTTGAGCATGTTCAGAGAACCGACGCCAATGCTATGCATACATTCTGACCCAAGTCCAACCTTGCTTCCATTACTCCCTTAGCTCGTAAATGGAGGTTCATTAACTTTACCGTGTATCGCCGCTAATTCGCCTTCGCCTTCTCGAATGTGGACCAGGCATTGGACCAACATCCTGCGTAGCGCCGTTGGGTACAGCGTTCTCCCCCTTCTTCGGTGACACCACTGCCTGTTGTCGTGGCGGCCGTGTCGAAGTGGTGCGAGGAAGTCGACTTTTCGCAACAGACCCGGATCCATTCACAATGACAGGCAGGGCGCTGGTACCATTCTCATCTCTGCTCGACGGTCTATACGGCACTGCGCCGTTAATGGCGCTCCTTTGCCTGACATCTCGACCAATGGAGTAATTTGTTGAATGTACCGAACGATTGCTCGTGGGTGTGGAAGGCATCGAATAGCTTGTCAGTAAGCTCGGCGGCGTCGTCGAGGAGCTAGAGCGCCTTCCCGGTCGACGTTTGCTCCCACTCATACCTAGCTTGTCGTTTATCTCACTTGATTTGATAAGCTCACCCGCCATGTTTCGCACCAAAACGGCTCCGTCGTTCTCTGCCAGTCGTTGAATGGTGTCTTCAAGGCCATATCTGCTGATCAGGGCTCCCTGCTCTTCACTGGCATCACAAATGCTGCGGATGATGCGCAGGAGATTGAGTCGAACTACTGCCTTGTTTGACTGGAGCTTGCGTAGAATGCGGTGAAAGAGGTCAGGGTGGGCTAAATTAAGTGCAACTGGTGGACTCAGTCGCAAAAGTTTTTGCAAAGGCTCCAAGAGGTTCTCAAAAGCATTTGCTTTTGAAGTAGTGAAACATTTGATGATACCAGTTGTGAAGGTTCCATCGAGAAGATGCTCTTCCACTTTAGCCGTCTCTTCTTGAAGCCTGAAATGTGTCAGTATGCAATTTTGGATGCGTTCTCTGCACAAGAGCACCTACCAGATGAAGATTGCGTCAAGGGCTGTCACCTGCCAGTATTCATCTGCAAGGAGGGAGATGTAGAATGCGAGCCCTTTGTTTCTCCAGAGCTCACGCCTCCCCACCTTGCCAGAATGCGCCATATCGCAGAGTACGGGCAGAGCAAATTCCTTAAGTGGTCCCTTTGTCTTGATGATACGCTGAAGTACTGGGATGATCCCATTGAGGGCAGCATCCTCTTGCCTCGATTTGTTAAGTCGACACAAATTGTAGATTGTATTGAGTATCTGGTTCGAGACTTCTCTCGAATGAGGCTCTTTGGAACTATTGCGAAGCAGGTCAGTAAGAACGTCTATTGCATTCGAATTCTGTAGCGAATCTAGCGTTGTTGAAAGCATGGAGAGGTTTTTGATGAACTTCAACATTGTGATCTGATGGTTTGGTGACATCCGTTTCAACTCTTTGAGAACGCCTGCAGATATGTTAGCGAAATCCTATGCACCAGACCAGTGGATTGCAGTACGGTGTAGAACTGTTCTCTCTGCAACCAACTCCTTCACGTGGTTCTCGGCTTGCGAGAAGAGGAAGAATATATTCGCGATTCGACCTTCGCAGAGCTCGGCTAGCTCATCCTCCTCATCGAGGACCTTACTCAGAACCAGAGACAGAGGATCTAGAACAGAGTTTCGAGAAAGGATGCGGCAGAAGTCGTTCTTCGGTGTAGGACCCTGAAGCTCAAACACGCTCCAGATACCATTTACCCCAATGAGAACTAGGTCACGCTCCTCTTCATAGTCTTCTTCGAGGAATTCAACCAATACCTTGAGCCCTCCTGCACTGACAAACATTTGTAATGTCAAGGTCGACGTCTGGAACATTTGACGTACAAAGGCTGCTGCTTCGAGCCTGATCTCACTAGAGTACTTCCGCGACGCAAATTTGGTGATGATTGGTATGCCTCCAACGAAACATAGGTTTTCCTGGATTTCAACGTCATTGAAAATGATGACGTTCACTATCTTTAGAAGATTGAAAATAACGTCGCGATGCCGACAATTCTCTAGGATTTCCAAGATAGGAAGCATACCATGAGCACTGATTATGACACTCTTGGTATCTGGCAAGTCGGAAAGCACCTCAAGCAGTTGCTCTGACAGGTCTGCGAGCATGTCGTCCGCCTGAGAGACTTTGAGAGAGCCAACAAGCCCCTCGACTTGGGTACACAACCGTGCATACTTGTCTCTAGCGACATTCGCTTCAAGATCCATCTCATCGAAGCCCTCTTCTAATTGAGCGAAAGGGTCGTCATCGTCATCGTCATCGTCCCCCAGCCATGAGTTGTTCGACAGCTTCGAAGTCAGCATCAAAGTGCCCTCATCAGAGCCCCTCTCACTCTCTGGCTTGTCGAGAACAGCATTGCCTTTACCAAATATGTCTGAGTAGTCCTCGTCGTGGTCATCTTCGGCGTATCTTTGAATCTCGACGGAAGATCTTGTTCTCCGCATAAGAGGTTGTCTCGATATCGTTGGAGGGCGGCGCAGGCTACCACCGGGCTTCGGCGGTTGCATGGAATGAATCAGAGAGCTCATGTCCGACGGGTGGAATAGTCGAGGTGACAGTGCATGGCTGTGCTGTAGTGCACTATTTAGCAATTCTGGACAACCCAATGGAGAACAGAATGTCCTACTTTGTTCTTCAGAAATCCGCTCTCAATTGCAGTATCATATGCTATGAGATCTGAAAAGTCATCTTCTGAGCTTTCAGTGTAGGACTTGGTTGTCGGCAAGACTAGGTTGGTTTTAGCCGGAGACTGCTTTTGATGTACAGCTGGTGCGGCCATGACCCGGCGGGAAACGACTGGGGAAACTTTCAAAGGTGGAGACTTGTTCGAATTGGGGACTTTCGGTTGCGAAGTGTTTGGGCGCCTCGGATTGTAGGGGCGAATCGTGTCTAATGGATCGGATTCGGTCAGCTGGAGAGGACTCTTCACCGTAAGATCTCCCTCAAAATTATCGTCCCAATTTGCCTCCTCCGTCACAGTCTCAAAAGAAGCGAAAGCTTTGAGCTTTTCTGAAGATAGCAAGCCCCCAAAATTATCATGTGGCCTCAGGTGGGGAAGTTGCAAAGCGCTGGGCGAAATCGCCGAAGCAAAATCATCGTCCCAATTGTCGTCGGCAGTATTGTTGGGCGATCTAAACTGCTCCGTGTTGACGCGGGGCTTTGCAAGATTGAGCGGACCTCGAACGGGCGTTACAGCTGGATGGTTGGTTTCCCGCCGTCCAGGTATTGGACTGGAGGACATTGGCCGCGAGGTCCTCCGTAAGGATCCCGCGTTTGGAGACTTCAAGGCTTCGTTCCATTGCTGGACGCTTTTCACAGCCTCGTCATACTCCGTAGGTTTCTTGGGTACCACGGCATCAGATCTCTTCGCGTTGACGATCCAAGGGTGCTTCAACAGCTTTCGTGCGGAAACTCTAAGATTTGGATCTTTCTGGAAACATTGCATCAAGAAATCGCGGACAATCTGCCGCCAGATTAGCTTTCTTGTTCCTCATTTGCTTCTAATTTTTTGACACACTGGAGATGCCCCCTCCGGAAGCGGGGGATGATCGTCATTCACGATGCGGAACAAAGCGTGCATGGGCTGCAATTTGTGGTAGGGAGGCTTTCCGTCCAAGAGCTCTATCACTGTGCATCCCAGACTCCATATATCGGACGCTGTGGTAGCACCTGACAGCTCAATCACTTCCGGAGCCATCCAATAAGGCGTACCGACGACGCTAGACTCGTGGAAAGTTGTGGTTCTTGTAGCGACCCCGAAGTCTGCAAGCTTCACAAGGCCCTGCTTTGTTGTGAGGATGTTGGCCCCCTTGATGTCGCGATGTATGACACCCTGCTCATGGAGATAAAGCAGTCCATGGAGTACTTGGGACATGTAGATGCCCACTAGATTCTCTGGAAACTTGCCAAAGTTCTTCGAAATTGAATGCAATGATCCATTTTCACAATACCTGATGGATAACCGATTAGCACTTTCCGTTAGCAGGCCATAGGCAGGCTAGACCACGTACTCCAGGATTATATTGAGTGACTCTGCCGACTTGACGAACCCACGATACTTGACAATGTTTGGGTGCTAGAAATTCCATTAACGGTCTTGCTAGACTATTGGAATGAAGAGCGTACATCTAGGTTCTTCAGGAGGTCGATCTCAAGCTGTGTCACGAAGAAACCAGTATTAGCGAGGTGATCCAATACCGGAAGGCGGAGGGTTGCAAACGTACTGTGATAACTCTTAATTCGCTTTTAGGTAGATCTGCCAACTTGACCTGTTTCACAGCCACGGTCTCCCCAGTTCCCATATTCAGCGCTCTGAAGACGGATCCAAAAGCGCCTTTGCCCAGACAATCACCAAGTTGCTAGCATCCAATCAGAAATCAGAAGCCTTAGTCGTTGGTGCAGCGATGCGTACATAATCTTTGAGCTCGGCAACATCTTGAGCCCTGTTGAGCGTTTGTCCCTCCTTCTTGGGCTCCTCTGGAGTCTCAAGGCCAGCGGGTTCCCTCTGCGTCTCCTTTACGACTTTCTTGCTTGGTAGGTGAGCTGTATCGCCTTGATGAGAATCTGTTGCAGGAGCCCCCACCAGGGGGCTGCGTGAGACCATTGTAGGAAGTTTTAGCCTTTTCCTGGGGAATGGCCTTTCTGTCTGCACAGGCTGCGCGTGAGCCTCATCATACAGCGTTTATGGGGACAGCACCGTGTGTCTTGGCGGCGATGGTACCATTTACTGTCTTCAAATTCGCTCAAGGCGTTGACAAGAACGTAAGTGGAGGACCGTTCCATGTGTTGTTGCGCTCATGCGGATCTGCTCGTCATTGCCCCCGTCAGAACCTTGACACGCGGTTAGCGAAACAACCCTTGTCCTCCTACGCGCATCCCAGAGTCTGAAGAGACCGACGTTGCCTTTGTGCTAAGAGAGAAGAGTAAACGTAAAATTAGTATTGACATGTTCAAACTTTAAATCTGGTGATTGACGCGGAAGCGTGTTCCCGCTATTGTTCCTGTATCGAACAACTTTACAAAACGCGATCTTGGGGGGCAGAGCCGAAGTTACTGATTAATGTGTATGTTACGTTGATTACTGTAAAGTGTTGTCGTCTTGAACAGTGGTAATAGGTCCATTCATTTCTTCTCACTTGCTCAGAAGCTCGGCCTGTTTCAGCAGCCGCAAAATGTCTGACACCAAATACAAACTCCCAGCAGCGATTAGTGGTCCCCCATCGGCAATTCGCACAGCTACTTGAAGCGCCTGTGCTAAGTCTCCAGACAAGATCTGAGAAGAATCTGAAATGCCCAGTCCTCGTGCTGCGCCCAGTATGCTGTCCGCTTCTTCTGGGCATACCCACGGCATACCCTCCACTGGTCCGAATTCTACAGCAATAAGATTATCCCCTGATCTCAAAAGAAAGTACAGTAGTTCATGAATATCTTTTCCCTTCGACATTGCAATCATCCAGGTCACAGGGCGATGCTTTTCACGTAGTTTCTGATCTACATATGTGCCCAGGACCTCGGCAGACTGGTTGTTGTGAGCCCCATCAAGGAGCATTTCCCGCTCATTGCCAGCCAAAGATCTGATGGTGAGGTTCTGCAGACGGCCCGGCCAAACAGCATTTGGGATCGAAGGCAACAGCCGGAGCGGGTCCAGTGATGGATAGCAATGGGAAAGCACCTCCTTGACAGCTTCAAACGCCAAACATATGTTCATCTGCTGGTGGTCCATGAGTTCTTCCTTGGCCACGACGTTCCAGACTTGACCAGCTGGATCGGCGTCTTGAGGAACAAGAAGCAACGAGGCAGCACCGACTTCTACTGCATTGCTCTTCAGAACCTCAAGGACGCCTGTCGTATTACTTCCGTCCGCAATACAGGGCACGCCGGCTTTCATGATGCCCGCCTTGTGCAACGCGATCTCTTCGAAGGTGCTTCCAAGGAGGGACTGATGGTCTTTCCCTATCTTGGTAACTACAGTGACTGCTGGATGCTCGAGGACATTCGTTGCATCGTTTCGGCCACCCAAACCAACCTCGACAACACCGATCTCTATCTTCTCCCGGTTAAATATTTCGAATGCTGTAGCGGTCAGGATCTCAAACTCGGAGGCTTGGATGTCCTCGCTCTGATCTTTCGTCTTCACAGCGGCCTCAACTTCGCGAAAGAAATCCTCATCCACGCTTTTCTCGTTGATGGTGATGCAGTCCCACCTATCAATCAGGTGTGGAGACGTGAAACGGCCGCAATTGATGTTCCCAGCATTCAGCATTGCCGAGGCATAGGCACACACAGAGCCTTTGCCATTGGTGCCTGCAACATGTATTGCGCGCCATGGAATTGGGGTGTTTTTCAAGAGTCGAGTGATCCGCGCAAGGCCTAATTCAATCATGGCAGAAGTGGTGCCATCTCCATTTCAGTGTAGAGTTCAGCTGCTGCTCGAATTCATGAAAGCTTCACCCGAACGTGTACTAGTACAACACTATTCAGTGTCGTGTTCATAATGTTATGAATTAGCACTGTAGCAGGGTTTGTGATTCGAAACTCAATCTCAAGGGGCCGGGTCGCATAAACGCCAGCCCTACCAGTGATCGCTAGCCCGCCCTCCCTTCCGCCTGCTCCTCAGGCTCTCAGTCTCAACTGTTCTCAGTCGCAAAGTTCATCTGTCGCTCACCTTCATATGAAGATAAAGCTATCTTGGTCGTATTCGAGATATCATTTCTCGCCTCATTGGTATCTTCGCGTCAAACCTGCTCGATGGGTTTACGGTAAGTTGATAGGTCGTAATTGTCGCGGTGCTGTTTGCGCCTGCGTTTATCTTTCGCGTGCTTAGCTGCCTCGTTATGCTTAGGCATTCAAAATTCAAGGCCACGAATGTTATGCTAATCAATCGTCATCCTCAAACAGAATGTTTTGCGAGCCTGACGCCAGCGACTCCAAGACCACTATTAAAGCAGATCCTACGGCCCCGGCGCGATCAGCCATTCGACGCCAACGCACCGTTAGATACAGCCCAAACGCTCGCGATCATCAATCAACCCTCTCCACACTACTGTCCCATAGCCGAAATCGCTCCCAAGGTCCCATGCGAGTGCTAGCGGATCGACGCTCACTGCTCGAGGATATACGCCGACAAGATCGAAGCGCCACTTCATCGATATCTAATCCTACCGATGCTCATGATGTCGAAGCAGAGGCAGACCTAGCACATTCTGAAGCAAGCCAGCGCAGCCGCTTAGAGAGTGGGCGCGCACTGCTGAGAGATGCGCTGAGCTACGAGCGCCCTGGCCGGCGCCTGAGGATTTCTCGACAAACAACATTTTCCGAAGCCCCTACAGCGACAGCCCTTTGGCGGCCAGTTGGCGCCGAGGATATTGAAGCATCACAGACCTCAGCCAGGGCAGATGAAGCAAGGTCGCCGCCTCCGCGATATTTGCCAACACCCTCTTACACGTCAGGCGACACCTCAAATCGGTCCACTCTATATGTTCCCTCGCCGCCGTTGGGTACCGCCTTGCTCACTCCTAGATTCGCACCAGCTCATAGGCTAGATGGCGAGGACGAAGCTCGAGCTAACGCCGTGCGCGAGGAAGTCCTCGCGCGGCTCTCGTCAAGAATGGCGGAAATGATGGATAGCGGTGAGCGCGGCGGCATCGCAACACACGCTGCGCAGATCGCGAGAATGAGGGATCTCGACCAAGATGCGCTTACATCAGAGGTACGCGAGCAAGAAGCAGCGTATCTAGAATTGGTAGAGACGCGTTTGGAGCTGATGCGCAGAGTGAGAGACCATGACTTGGCTGAGCTTCCTCGTCTACGTCGGATGAGTCGTCCTATCCAAGCAATACCAAGGCCTGCACGTAGGCGTCATCATCAGAGCAATTTTGACGGCCTTGGTGACCGGGAGCGAAGCTTCAGTCCGGATGACGATCAATGGGAGACTATCCTCACAACCATACCACCAGATGAAAGGGTTCCTAGCGCCCATTCTTCTTTCACGTCAGCGGCGGCGTCGTCGACTTCACCCTCATCCAATCCCACATCATCGTACGGTACTGTGGTTACGGCACCTTCCACCAATACTGAAGTTGAAGCCTGTCCAGCGGAGTACGACGACTCCGAGGACGACTCTGTTGACGCATTCGACGCGCAAGTTGCACAAGTTGAGAGCCAAGCCAATCGCATTGAAGCACTGTCTCAGAGACTGGATCAGCAGCAATATCGGGACGAGCATCTTGCGAGGCGTAGGCGGATGTTAGAACGAGAACAGGAATTGCAGCAGATGGAGGCCAACCTACACAGACTTGAAGGACAGATTTCCGAAGAACGCCCAGTTGCCGCAGGAAGACACGTGGGTACGGGTGGGCGCACACTTCGAGAGAGACTGTGAGATGGAGGCGATGGTTCTACGTTAAAAGCAACCCATTTACCGGCACGGCACACTCACTAAGATTGTCTCACAAAAGCAATTTCCCGAATGCACGAGGAGCTCGTCACATTGCACCGGTGGCTGTTTCGCTGGGCGGATCCACCCGCTTTACTTTCGTTTCTCCCCAGTTTGGTATTCCCACGCGAAGAGAATTTTGCTCGGTAGCCTTTGTCTCGCCTCTTGATCGTTCGGAGGGTATCAAGTAGCAAGCAAACCCAGCCGATTGCCTGATGCATCGAGACAGCTCGCAGCTCGAAACATGGGAGTATTCTCTCAGAGCCTTTGTTGAAAACAATTCGTTATCAAATGTATTATACTTATGGATAGATGAACGGAGGCTATCGAGGTCGAGGCCGCCTTTCAGCCGAGATGCAATAGATATACTCGTAAATTTTCATTTCGATTGTGCCTCCCCTGACCTCGTAGCTCTATCTTTTCAAGAACCCTCCTATACAGACACAGTAAGCTCTTCCCAAATGCGCAATCATTTACTCTGGATCTCGTTGTCCTCCGGGGCGCCAACTTTCATCTTCCTTGCTAATTATTACCTCTTGGACCTCCAGTCTATGATTCACAATCTGCCTCCCATTAACCAGATCAATCTCATCAGCCCTGTTACCTGCCTCCTCCTCATCCTTTGCAATGCCAGCCACGACGTGCCTCACCACCAATCGTCTTCTTGCCGTTTCAAAATCCACCTCTAGAAACCACAATTCGTCCATCAACTCTGCGGCCTCTTTCCACAATTCTTGATTCAAACTTAAATAATTGCCTTCCAGAATCACAACTCTTGACGAGGGATGTATCTGAATGTCATCAGCAACCGGATCCTTAAGGGCGTGATCGAACGACGGTGCGTAGACGGTCTTCGATTCTGGCAAAAGTGGTTTCCGCAGCTCTTTGACCAGCTCAAGAAAGGCTTTGTCGTCAAATGTGAACGCTGCCCCTCGGCGATGATGGGCTGTGATAGGGTCCGGCATTGCTGACAGTTGGGCACGGGAAAGATGATAGCCGTCCATAGGGACAGATGTTGCAACGGGGGTGGAAGCGCAGCCAGGAGCTTGCTCATTGTGAATAGCATTAAGCCCCTCTGTCACGAGTTTGGCAAGAGCTGTTTTGCCTACAATACGTGTAAGTGAGGGGCATGAGCAGGAGGAGAAGATGAGCATTAGAGCAAAGGCAGAAGAGGCGCTAGTTGATAATTCGAGATTGCGTACCTGATCCAGGAATACCAGACACGGCTATGAGAAGGCGTTTTGAGCTCGGTGTCGCTTTGTACTTGACTTGAAATGGTCATGATCATAGCTTGACGACAATGGACGCTGACTTGGGTCGATTGCTCACTCCAAGTTTTCTGGACGAGCCTATCCACCTGCTCCTCCATGCTGACAGAAGTGTGCTCTTTAAATGCACATGGGAGCTAGTTGAGCATTAGATGTGGAGGAGGTACTCTACTCATAGAAGCCATGTAGCAAAGAGTTAATGGCCTTGGGGAAACCACAGACAGAATTCAGCCCAGCACCAACACAATTTGCTTTTTGTGTTTCGGCGGAGGAGCCTTCTGGTGACGTCAAGTTGCATTAATTGGCCCGCGCAGCGTTGTCCTCCTTTCTGCAACAAGATAAGTAATAGCTTGAATGTTGATTATTATTGTTACGACAAAGTCTGTCCCCTCGTCAAATCTCGAGAATGTGGAGTGCACGCATCCACTCTGATTTCTTGATGCATCACTTCGACCAACAACATCCCGCTAAATGCTTGCAATTGGCGAAAGGCGTGCAAAACGCCGAAAAGAGATGTAATACTCGTACACAGATAGCTTGACTTCCACCCTCATGAAAGACGTCCAAGCCCCCACGAGCCGGAGAAGATTGGAGGGCCACCAGATACTGCCATTCTGGCTAATGATTTCCACTTGCTCCTGCAATACCGTCTTACTGCAATAGCGAGCTAAGATCATGAAATTACGGACCGGACCTTCTCGAGTGTGCAGATTCTCGTCAAGGCTGCGAGCTTCATGGAGTTAGCAAGCGACTTCCAGGAAGTTGGACGAGGGCGATAAGCACATACTGAGATCGTTTGTTTTCAAGATCAGAAGAATGATCCGCGGCACTTTGCCCAAAAGTTGGACCAGCTTTCTTTCGTCAGCCATGATATTCTTCATCTACAGACGTCCACCAGGGAATCACCTCCTGCAGCATGCCTTCTCCCATGGCACTAGAAATTTCCTCCTTTTCCTGATCTAATCTCTTAGACACTACTGAATTAGTGGCATTTATGTAATCCCTTCCAGTGATGGCACTCGCGAACAAGGGAAATTGGTCGTCGGTGATTCCGGCAACGTCGTATGCGTATTTGCGCATACCAATTTCGTCAGCATCTATGACTGCAAGCCAAAGCTTCGCGTAATCTCGCCGAAGCTGCTTTGGTATATCCCTATACAGTCCATGGTCATAGAGTATAATGTCGAAGTTAGGCTTCCTTCGGTCGTTATTCTTGCGAATCGCTATATTCCCACCGTGCGGATCACAATGGAGAGGCGTGTCCCCGAATATCATCTCATTGAAGATACGTGCTAAGGCCGCAGAGACCTCGTCACGATCAATGCCGTTGGAGTCAAGATAGCGCAAATCGTCAGTCCTATGACCAGACACGTTTTCCATGACAAGGATCCGTTTCATACCCCATATAACGTCAGGTACTACCAATGGTGAGTCGTGCATCTTGTAAAAGTACTCCTTCGTATGCAACGCGTTATTCCCTTCGAGAGCAAAGTCCAATTCTAGGGGAAGAGAGGACTCCATCTCGTTCGAAAGCCATTCAAGGTCGTATTCAGGAAAAAAGAACTTGACTATTGAAAACGTTGTCCGCGTCAAAAATAGATCAAGTGGTACCCATTCTTCCAAGGCTGGGTGCTGCACTTTCACAGCGACTGTCTGGCCAGTGGCCTTCATGGTTGCCAAATGAACTTGTGCGAGCGATGCTGCACCGATAGGTGTCTTGGCAAAATGGTCAAAATGTTCGTCAAGTGGTGACCCCGTGTCTTTTAAAACCATGGCTGCTATGGAATCGTACGATGACACTGGGCAATGGTCTTGTAGCGGTACAAACGTTTTAGTCCATTCTTCTGGTAGCAGGTAGTTCATGCTACTCAGGTGCTGGCCCAGCTTGATAAATATTGAACCGTTTTGCTCCAAAACCTCAAGGGTACGTTCCGCACATCTTTTGTGACATGCCTTTAGTACCGCCTGCCATTCATGCCCATCCTGTGCCTTGAATCTTAGGGTGTACTGGTAACTACAACATTACATGTCAGCTGTGGAAGTAGCATTGCTGAAGGTGCCCGATAACCGAGGGTAAACCATACTCTCTGAGACATCGAACCAGCGCATAGAATACACGTAAAGTCCTCTTCACTGCCATATATCTATGCTTTGCGTCATCGGAAATTGCCCACATTGATCCAATGGCAAGTATCGCAAGGATCACTCCACGCCTTTTGCCCTTTGATACAGGGACCTTTTTCCATGTAGAGTCTTTCAATGTGGATCCGCTGGACGGGAGGCTACTTAACGTAGGTCTTTCCAACGTGAAGTCTTTCGATACGGCGGTCTCGTATGAACTTGGTCTGGGGTGATAGGCTCTCTGCGCAGAGAAGGTCCATGACGGCGATTTTCCAGAGTTCGTTGTGTAAGCGGGCAAGTGGGTAAATAGTTGCTGGCTGCCTCTCAGGCATCTGTGGCAGGTCCACGGGCCAGTTTTGGCGATCTCATCTACCCATCTGAGACACCTCATTCTCTGCTTACCGTGGCAGGATGGGTTGTTGTAGTGAGCGCATGATGCGCTCGATAGTGTACTGGTGACTGGGAAAATGTTTCGGCATTGTGCGGAACAAATCCGCCCACCTAGAGACAATGCTTCGCATGTACTGACAAACCTCAGCTTGATCAGAGTTATGAGCCCTAAGCCTTTAAGAGGCAAACGCCTCTCCGAGATCAAGCTGTCCAGAACTTTCAACGGCAGGCAAGTAGAGATGTCACCGTTGGAGTCAGGACTGTAATTAAACCGCAGACTTCATAGGACGCTTCTTACACCAATAGTAGCCTTCACAATGGCGGGCCTGCTCTTTGTCTATACTCGCTCGTCAATCCACGCTGCCAAACGGAATGCCGAACGTCACAGAGTGGCAGATGGAGGTTCGTACATTTCGGAATAACTTCTCCTTATTTAGTGCCGAGTTCTGAGGTACAAGACATATTTCCGGAGCAGAAGGCTCTTCCTACTCCTGAGGCCTGTCGTACGAGTCTGAGTTTTGCCTCTGGAAAATACCGCTGACTCCAAAATGTGCGCAGGTCAGATCAGCTGGTACAATGAGAGCCAGCGGCGTCATGGAGCTTTGGAAAAGCCTGAGGAGCAAGAGTCGATCGTACAGTTGATCGCAGGTACACAGGACAAGACAGGGAAGATAGCGGGAAAAGGTATTCGGCAATCCCCTGAGAAGGAAGTGCTGAGCGCGAGGAAAGGCAAGCGAGACAATGGTGGATGATGTGATTGGCTCTCGTTTCGAGCAATTCTATTAAAATGGTGGATGGCTGTGAATGGCGGTGGATCGATCATTCTCAATAAGAGTATCAGGCTTCGAAGGGTCCGGCTTCCACTCAGGTCAAGTCATATCTGTCACTCGGCTTCGAAGGCTCGCTGCTGCCGCCTAACGATCTATTGCCCATGGCGTTGATGCTTGGGGGAACGAAGACCACTGGCAGAACTTTGATGAAATCATGTATAGAAGAGTTGCGGAGGAAGTTTCGAGAAGGTGATCGGCTAGCTGAACATGGCCCGCAGCACAGATCAGAGGTTACTATCTGGAAACATTGAAGCATAGCCGTCCATGAGAACATTTATGTACACATATTCAACGCATTTATAAGCGGATACCACTTTTACCAAAAGCTGTCATTTCGATTCTCAAAAAGGCATGACTCCTTGTGCCCTGGGGCAACAGCCGTGCTCAAAAATAAGAGAAGAAAAAACGACAGCTGTGTTTGACCATTCTTGCCAACAACTTTTGCTTTCAACCACATGTTTTCAAGGAAACGTAAAAACGTACGCTCCGCACTGCTGATCAAGCGTATCTTGAATTGATAAGACCCTGGCCATGGTGGGGGTGACTTAGGCATGCGGTACTGACAATACAAAGCTTATGAAACAGCCTGCCCAAGTGCACCCTGTGCACCCTCGTTTGATTGATCGTCGCGCTGCAGTTGAAACATGGTCTTCTTGAGGTATTCAAATGTAAGGATTGTCGTCATGGCCGATGGTACAGCTCGTATCAAGTTCGTCCCAAGGCCAGCGTAGAAGCCTCGCCATCCTTCTTCGATAAGAATGGTTTTGCAGGTCTGCACGGTGCCTCGATATCGAATTTCATTTACAACAGGTGAAATAAACCCAGGGGTCCGTCCGTGATCACCTGACTTTGTTGAGCCTTCTCTCAAATGCATTCCCTGTGATGTAGGCGTACTAGCTGATCTTTGCTGCGTCTGCAGACGGGTTCGAACGACCTCGTGGGGATAGGTGGCCGTGCTTGCACAAACTTTACTCAAGAAGACGGCCATGGCCAAACCGTAGAAGTGGTGACTCCGGTCCTCATCGGTTTCCTTTTGCCCTTTCCCAATACCCGTAAACTTCTCCTTGAAGACTTCATACAGAGGAAATTGTATTGCGACGTGGGTCAATCCGAGCAAAGCTGGCGTGAGACCTGAATAGAAAGATAGAAGGCCTTCTGTGCGGTACATGACCCTTGCGGCGTCCCAGGTGTTTTTGTAATGCCAAGGGGCTTTTGAATGGTTGGTTGCGATTCTCGAGCTTGACTGAGACATGAGCCTCGTCTTTATGACCCAGATGGGGTTGGTCGCCATGGTCGAGCATGCGCCTCCGCTCAGTGAAGCGTACACGTTTGCGAGGAACCAATTGTCTAAGTAAAAAGCCTCGGTGAGCTGAATTCCGGGCGCGCTGGTAAAATAGCTTACCCGTTCTTGTCCTGAAGAAAGCTTGCGCTTTGTTGTACACTGTCAGATAGACAGCCCAGGTCGGCACGTAGCCGAGAAGCATTGGTCCGAGCCCTCGGTACATGCCCCGAAGGCCTTCCTCGTTCCATATTGTAGCAGCAGTCCCGTGAACACCCCGATACGCAGCAGTAGTAATCTTGACCCCATCCTTTGAAGCTCGAAAGCCGCCTTGGGCTTGTAGTTTGGTCTTGATCACATCTAGCGGACAGCTCACTAGTCCGGACACAGCACCAGCAAGACCCCCCGATATTGGGACAACATAACCTTCCGGTGTTTTTCTTACCCAAAGCTCGAGACGGGTCTTCGGCGGGCTCGATTTCCCATTCTCGGTATCTTGAGCAGCGATTGGAGAGGTGTGATTCCGATCAATGGACATCTCTGGGGAGACAGAGGCCGAAGAAGGGCTCAGCAAGGCATCGGGCAGGATATAGTCGTCGATCGCTGGCAGTCAATCCTGCGGTAAGATTTCAACGATTTGGCCGCTTCATCCCGATTGAGGGCATCAGGGAGGATGGTGGTGATCTATAGAATGCGGAGCGCAACCTAGGCTCGGGCCTTTTGAATATTGCCAACTGTCGTGCGGAGAAGGCACACCTATGGGATTAATACTTGCTCGAGTTGTGCTCGAGCTGTTGTTCTCTGCTGCACAGCATAATTACTCGAAGCGGTGCGGCAGGTCTATCGTTCTTTGCAGCTTGGATGGCGCAGGCGCTAACGGTACAGTACCGAAGACAAATACGTACAACTCGTACGCAGCCTCCAATCTCTAGCATCCCTTTACCCAAGACCTCAATACTCCGGACTAAGGTTCATCCCAACGTCAACTATCGGCAATCATGTCGGCACCATCGCTCGCAGGATACATTGTCAAGAGACCGTGGTTAAAGCGCTGGATGATGCCATTGGCCAATTGGTACGCAGATGCTGCGGGATACAGGAAACTGGGCCTCAGGTAATCATCCATTCATCTCGTCCGAGTAGTGGAGTGGCGCAACTTCCATCGCCACTTTTTGGAATCTCCACGTTCAGTACTTGTTGGAGAGCTCGAGTTGACTGAGAGGACCTCAAGGGCCGATGATCTCATCCCCGAAGAGTCTGATACAGTCCTACTCGCCTTAAAACGACTGCCCCCCAAGGAAGCATACGACCGTGTCTTTCGACTTCGACGAGCTTTTCAGGTATATTAAAATAACATCCATTGCTTCGATTGGATGGTTCGCCGGCTGCTGACATGCCTAAGTGCTCTCTTGCCCACCAACTTCTGCCCAAGGATCAGCAAACGAAGCCGGAAGAGGTGAACCACGTTTGAAGCTTTCACGGTCCGCACCAGAGGCTTATTCTTCATAGGACTACGCATACCTTTCACCTGTTATCAAAGAAATCGAGGCCGAGTCGAGGGAGCGCGATGACTTGGAAGCCATGGTTGTTAGCAAGAGGAAGAAGTGAAAGAAGTGAAGTAATAAAAGGAACGAGAAGCCAACAACACCCTGGGGCTACATCTACACACTGTCTATTGTGTACGAGGGCCACTCTTGTGCTCAAGGGCCCTTTTTGTTACCGTACATAGGCGAAACAACATGAAGGACATCTGAACTTCTCCAAAAAGCCTTTCATGCGTCTACCAGAGGTAGCGATGCCAATGTCAATGCGGCGATACTGTGGTATCTAAGCCTGGAACATTTGGATTTTTTGAGGTTGAAACAAGAGCATGCGCTGTACCACCAGATTCGAAAGGTCGTGTGGAACTTGGACAAGAGAAGTCTGCAAACAAGTATTGAATATCAAGTATTTTATTCTTCCGGTTTCAATTCCTCAAATTCCCGATTAGACCAGAACATTCCTATTCTGTGGCCAACCCTTACCAACTTTGCGCTGAGATTTGTTGGAATAAGTACTTTATTCCCTTGTTTTTGCGTGATTGATTGGGTCATTCTATCTCCAACGAAGCGCTGTCGGGATTCCTCTATTTTCTGCACTACCCGGAAGATATATTCCGTCAGAAATGAGGCGCTTTGAGTCCTCGTCCCGGTACTTCTTGAGGCTGCAGCTTTAGTCCTTACAAAGTCTGATTGTACCTTCAGAGCTCCAGTAGGCTGCCGTGATTATATGCAATCAAGAGATATTTGCCACGATTATGCACAGAGTTGCGGAAAGAAGCGAATCCCGTTTGACTGACAAGATCGGTAAAGCTGTCAAGCCAATGCGGTTGAAGATTAGCCTACTCTTCATGCCTCTTCGACGACGTTTATGTCCACATCTTCAACTCTCCACATGTACCACATGAAAATACTTCGATATGGCGCAAATTTTTCAGAATGCTTAAGCATGTCCTGCTCTGACATGTACTTCCACTGCGAGTTCTCCATTCAGTAACTTCCTTTTCAAGGTCAAGAAATGAGTCGTCAGACTATTGTGGGAGTCCATGTACTCTCGCAACGTGACTTGCGACTCAAATCATGGTGTGGATTAGGAAACCAAGGGCTGGGGAAGTTGCTTACTTTACCTCCGCCCTTGGCCTTCAACTTTCTTACGTCCTTGCCCATGAAAGCGGCCATACCTCGCCTTGAAAGATCAGCTCATTTTCAAATGCGGCATGTGAAGTGATCATACTGAACACCAAGGTCTCCAGTAGAAAGGATATCCATTCGCTTCAGCCCAAAGCAAGCAAACATCTCTACAGACCATTTGCCCAGTCCTCTCACGGCAGTCAACTTTCCGAGTACTTCTTCGTCGCTGGCGTTGATTAACATCGCAGCGCTTCTAATGAAGATCCTCGCAATCAGTGATTTCCTTTCCTAGATCGAATCTTAAGTCGTGAGACACGAGTGGGGAGTAATTACCCCCAAGACATGTCTCACGACTCATGATAAGAAATTATGGCTTGGAGAACACCTACAGCTCCCCGCTCGCAAATTTTTCGGCAAGTCCTTTGATGTACTCAGCTTTGCGCTCCGAGAGGCCAGCCTGACGTAAGAAAGCAACACTGCAAGCCGCGACCTGGGCAGGCGTGGGAAAGACTCTAGCTTCCTCTACTCTCTCCGTGTCAAGAGGCCCATGGAAAAGCCCTACGAACTTTCTTTTGATCGACGAGGCCGCAGCACCAGAAACCTGCTGGGCCATTATGCTACTACAAAGACTTTTAAAAGGATCGCATTCTTCAGCCAAACCTTCAGGGCAGAAGACTCGGCAATAGTGCTTTTCGATAAGAGGCTGCAACATCGGTTCCATCTTGACGAGGTGAGCACAAGCTTCGTCTAGAATATGACTCGTTGAGGTTGCCGGTCTTGGGATTCCGGTCTTAGATGGAGAAGCCTCAGCGGTCTCCTTGTTAGATACGACAAGCCGCGATCCCCTAGGCGTTTTCAGTGGGGCATTGGTCCTGTGGGGCTCAGCAGGCCGGTCGAACGACAATACAGCTTTCTTCCTTGGTACGTGGCTGGGCACCAGTGAAGCATCTTGTGAATGTTGGCTCAACGACTTTTGCTGGGGCTCAGGTGTCTGGATTCGAGCTCTTTTCACTTGGGGAGATGTGGAATTCCCTTCAGACTTGTATGATCGCTTTTGCCTCTTCTTTGCTAATGTCGTCGCTCCAGTCGCAGCCGTCGCTCCTTCTGCTAAGCTGTTCTGTTCGGAAGCACGATCTTTATGTTGAGATCTAGGCACTGCCACTGTACTGTGATTGGGGGACGTATTGCTCCGCAATTTACGTTGGGCAGTCATTTTCCGCACGATTACGGGATGATGTCGAAATCGTGAAACGAAACACATTGAACGGGGAACAAAGTTAAGGCATCCGAGTCACAAGGCTTGTCGTTGTACAACGTCAATGTGTTGGTAGCTTTGAGTAAGTGCTTAGAAAAGATCAGCCACAAGTACAGAAGTGTACAAATAGTCATGGCGTTGTTTCATACGCATACATCTATTTGATTTCATATACAGAAAGCCGAAGGTCGTACTAGTAGACCGTCGCACGTTGTATGCATACATCCGTACTACCAACAATCTGCTTGAGACTCAATCCGTGTCTCGAACAAAAACTGAAGGGCTTGTTACAGCTATCAAGCAAAATTTCTAATGTAATGTATTCAGCCTTAGCTTTTCCACCTTCGGGCTAGCACGGAGTCTTGGATTCGACATTTTGTACTGGGTAGATCTGTATATTCTGCCCAACGCTACGCAAACGACTGAACGATACTTTGCTTTAAATCTTGACAGCGGAAATTATTGGGGGGTGATGGTACTTGGCATGGACGGTTGAGGCGTCGAGTGAGATTTGCTTCAATGCTTTAATGCAGATCATCCACCTTAGCGGCCCTGCGAAACAAATTACCTGCTTGCTCTGGGATTAACGTTTCAGCAACGGTCTGGTCTGACCCCATACAGAGTTCTAATATTATTGATACCTTATTGTACGGTTAATTGGAGACTGATCGATTGATGGCAAGACAGCTGTCGTCTTCGCAAACACACGGAAGCGTGCAGTTGCCACTGGTGACGAGTACACGCTACAGGGTGGAGTCCAGACTGCCTGTAGATTTGGAGCTGCCGCAGCCGAGAATCCGACTATTGCGCCTTTGGATAAACTCCATAACAGAACAACCGTGCCAAAGACCGCCATCCCTCGGTCGCTGCGGGAGGCACGCCCTCCTCTAAGGATTCTTGTGCTGGGTACTACACTAACAAAGATCTTGCAGGGATAGCGTATCTTGAACTTATCACTTGTCAGTGCACAAATGCACGAGCTTCCCCAGAGCGATAGATAACACTAGGTAGCTCCATCCTGAAGCGTCTATCCCATCTCAATAGTGTATTTGGTTTCCACCTCCGTTCAAAGTGTCGTCGGTGGCAAGGGTAAAGCTTGTCATTCGAAGTAGAGTCAATGTCAAGACTCAACGCATTCGAGGTTGCGTAGACTGGAGCATACGGAGTAGTATGGAGCGTAGAAATGGTGTCGCTATCAAGTCGATGAAGAGGGTTTCAATAGTGTTGCTTATCTACACCAATTAAATAAGAGGGATAGTATCAAGGTGGGTCGGGAGCTCTGAATATGGTAGCTGTGTTGGGTATGGTGCAGCAAGGACAGCAAGGACTCTGGCGGATTCGGAGCCGCCAAGTCCTCGTTGGCGATGGCAACGCTAATAGGCAAATAGGCAAGGGTCTCCTTTTTTCCCGCCAAGTTATTTTTTTTAGCCTTGCTCCCGCTTCTCTTTTCCTACTTCCTAATTTCTTCCCCCAAGAATTCCTGCCAGGAATCTTTTTGAATCTCCATCAGTCAACCAAGGTCGTCGTGCCTGTCTCTCGTTCATCAATTACATTCACATTCATCAGCTGCGCCTTCCTCTGAGGTTCAAACAGAACTTCACGTCGGTTGGCCTCTAACTACTTTAATATTAGCCTTCTCCTTCGTTTCTTCACGTTCGCTGCATCTTTTCCTCCCCAACAACTCTTCCTCTCTTCTCCCACTAAACCACCACTTCTATCCGCAATTAATCATCACCACACTCAATCATCTGCAGCTCTTAATCCACTGCTTCTCGTAAGTCTCACATCTCCCTCGTCGCCTTTTTTGCACCGTGCACATTGCTCGTCGCGGTCCCATGTTTACCCCAGCACCTCTCGCCACTCATCTGTCAGCCTCACGACCTGCCCATCAATTGTCTACAGGAACCTAATCTGGCTTGTCTCTAGTTATTGTATCCATCAAATATTACACACAATGGCCATCATAGCATACCTTCTGCCGGCACTCGCCTTTGCAAGCACTGCCATAGGTGAGACAATCTTTTCCTTTCCTTCCCGCATGAGACACGCCTGCATTAGAGCCTCCACCACGTCCAATACCATCTCCCCGAGTCAAATTTGGCACTATGAATTGCTGACTTGGTGATCGCAGCCCAGTGCAGTAATGCCGCCACAATGACAATCACAGCATCAGCAGATGCCTCCGTTCTTGCCTCTTGCACAACCTACAGCGGCTCCGTCGCTATTCCGACTGGCCTGGCCACCCCACAGGACACCAATGGCCATCAGCAGCTATCCGTCGACGGTGTACAAGTCATTACTGGCAATCTGACCGTCACTAATGCTATTATGCTTTCTAGCTTGTCCTTCGGGGACCTCAAGCAACTTGGTGGCTTTGAGCTTGGAGGGTTGACCGTTCTGTCCGAGCTGTCGTTTCCTCAACTCACGCAGGTGTCGTCGATGAACTTCACCGCTCTACCCGCGTTACAACAGATGTCATTCGGAGGCTCTGGCATTAGCCAAGCTGATAGCGTTCTCATCACCAACACAGGACTTAGCTCGCTGCAAGGTATCAACAACTTGCAGTCGGTCTCCACCTTCAATGTCAACAACAATGCGGCTTTGCAAAACATCAGTCTGCAGGTCACCAGCATCAAGAACTCCCTTGACATTGAGGCTAACGATGGCTTCGTGTCTGGGCTCACTACTACTTTCCCCATGCTCGAGACTGCTCAGAATATGACTTTCCGCAATTGCAGTTCAGTTCTCCTGCCATCGCTTGCCAACGTCACACAGGATTTGGGATTCTACGGCAACACCATGACGTCTTTTGCAGCACCCAACCTGACCACTGTTGGCGGTCTCATCTTCGTCGACAATACTGAGTTGACCAACATTTCGATCCCAGGGCTTGTGTCCGTTAACGGCAGCTACCAGATTGCAAACAACACTATGTTGAAGCAAATCAACGGATTCCAGAAGCTTTCGGTTATCAAAGGTGCCCTGGACTTCAACGGCAACTACACCGAGTGAGTATTGTGTCTTCGAATATATTGTCGAAAGTATACCGAGAGCTAACCGAATTGTAGGGTCGATCTTCCTGCTCTGACTCAGGTGCAAGGTGCTTTCAACATGCAGAGTTCTGGTCAATTGGACTGCAGCGCGTTCCAAACCGACAAATCTAGCAAGCAGGTCATCAAGGGTAACTTCGTTTGCTCAGGTAGCATTTCCAAGCCAGGAGGTGCCGGTACCAAGGCATCGGCCTCAAGCACTTCCAAGCCCACTGGCAAGAGCTCTGCTGGCCACACGGAGGTCAACTTCCCCGCCGTCATTGGTGGTACATCCTTCATCGCAGGGCTGTTACAACTTGTTCTGTAGAGTTTTCCTTAATCCTCTCCGTTTTGAGATTTTTAGTGGCGCCGCTACCTAATTGTTATGTCCCTCGTGGTTCTCCTGCCTGCATGATGGATCATTGGGCATTGAGCGAAGGTTCATTCATTTAGACAAATGTGCGAGCGATGCATTGTTTCGAAGCGAGATACATACGCGGTTGAGAAGTGAGGTGCGGAGAAGTTAATGAATAGATTGCCTAGCTTAGCAAGGACTCTTGAAGTATGACATAATGGTGGATTGCTTGCAGGGCCTGTTAGTATAGGCAATTCTGGTCTTATTCGTGGTGCTATAAAAGTCGCATGAGCTGACAGTTGCATGCTCTCTTCATCGGTGTTCTCGGATACATGTTCATATTGTTGGCTCGTCATTTCTGTACCTTACCACACGCTCTTTGTCCTCGTGCTTAGGGTTAGACAAAAGCATAATACGATTCTCTACACTGAAAGCACCGCAAAACCCTTATGAGATCATCGCTAATATAATAACATGGCAGTTATTCGCGGCATGATACAGCCTTTTATATCCTTTGCAACGCATATTAAGGCATATAGAGATCATTGATGAACATATCACAATTGAGAATATAGTAAAAGCGGACCACCTATTGAATATGCATTACGCTAACAGATCGCCGGGACTCCACATCCTCCTTCTCCTTCGATGTCGTGCAGTATTTTATCAGGTTGCCAACCTGTCACTCGCAGTACGGACAGCTCAACAGTCAATGAAGAAAAGAGACCGATCCTGAACATCTTGGTGCAGCAGCACATGCATCACGTCACATTTGTTAAGCAGTGTAAACATGCCACTAGAAATGCTCGCTCTTCTTACTCGTCTTCCCTGAGGACTCCGGATTTAGGATGGAAGGTTGGCTATAGGCAGCTTCTCGGTCTTTCTACCATACCTGCCAGAAATCTGTGCCCAACCCCGCGCACGAAACGTGTTTACCATAGCATGTTTTCGGCATGTCTTCTTGATTTTGTGCTTGCTTCTCCTATACGTCTTGCGAAATTCGTCTGACTGGCATTCTTGCAGACATGACAATGCCGGTGTGAGTCTGCCGTCCCCGAAGACAGTGGATCTCGGACACGGCTGACTTCTGACCGTGGAAAGTACACTGCCGCCTATCAAACAAATCCTTAGTGAGGTACAATTGCCCAACGATAATACAAGCATGGTTCAGAGAGACTTCCAGCTGCCGTGCTGAGTGGATGCTGGTTCTATTGTGACGTCTACCAACCGGTACAATGCCCCAATGGTGCCATGTTCCGCACAAAGAATTTTCGTACGGTCTCCGTTCGAACACAACTCGGCTCGCAAGGCGTCGAGGTTTGAGGAGCCTGAGGTTGCAGATACTCGACGGCGCATTCGGTGTCAGTGGCCAGGATGCTTCCAGGTCCTGCTTTCGTCTGAGGACCAGGCAGCGCATGGAGCTCTACACTATAACGATTGGTCCTCAAGCGACAGCGCATTACTTGCAAGCGAGAACAATAAACGGCCCAGGCTCAGGGGGGATCCCGAAGATGCTTTTTCATCTGGAAAGAAGCGTCAATGCCTTTCTCACTATGATGTACACTCTTCAGGGGGTTCAGTTCTATCAAGACTGCGCCATCGGCGTCTACCAAGACGTTAAGAGCCAAGCTGTCTGTGCGATGCCCCTCATCGCGACGCCCTACCCCCAAGACTGACGATTCAGACATGGATCCAGTGGTCCAGCACAAGGTTGAGGAGGGCAAGGTCGCCCATAAGAGGGCTGAACAGAAACGGCGGAGCGAGCTTTCTTCTCTGATAGCAGAAATGGAGCAACGTCTCCCTTCACAATGCTTGACTGGATGTCAGCCAAGAAACCAAAAGCCAGGCTACACGAAACATGGAACACTGGAGGCCGTTTTAAACTACCACAAGCACCAGGTTACAGTGATCGAGGAGCAGGACAAAATCATCGAGGCCCAAGCAGCAGCAAATGCAGCGTTGAAAGAAAATATTGCGGCATTGATGCAGCAAGCTCAGCAATGTGGGACGTGGAACGGACCACCCGGCTAATCTCGAACAATGGACGTCCATGCGTACGTATACTACCGTCAAGTACGGTGTCCACACTTCTGAACGAGTGCGCACACACCGAGTCTAGCCTCCATACAAGATCCACGGAATTATTCCACAGCCGGAGGAAAGCCTCTATCAGGTTGGGAAGGCAGATTGCTTTGCTCTGTACTGTCCCACCCACTTTCGGGTGTCAAAAATGGACATCGAAGCACACATCTTTTTTTGGACTTGATCGATTTTCAGTATCAAAAGTCAGTCTATGACGGCCGTGGGCGGGCATGGTCTATTTCAATGCAACGAGAAGTACCCGGTCTTCGACCACTCGAGATTTAGAATTACTGTGAAGACATGTTCTACGGTCTCTGGCGACTGCCAAAGGAGCTAGTGAGTGGTACGCTTGACTAAGGACCTTACTCATTTTATTTTCTACGGACACCTCGGGTACCCGATCTGACCTATTGGTAGGAGCGAGTACGAGGCACACATGAAGATTGCGCCCTTGCATGAGGAATGCAAGAGAAGACAACTCTCACAGCGATGATGTCCGCTTTTTTCAAGACCTAAGCCGAACAACATGTGATGCAGCATCGCGGACATATGAATGGGGAGGGTCTCGCGCGCGACGGCGTAGCGTCTGTTGCTTCAAGAGAACAAGGAGTTAGGTATTATTTAACTGCTTATCACACTGATATAATTAGAGAGACGACGACGGGTAAAAAAGGCTGTATGAATTCTGCGGCAGTGCAGCAATGTAGCCAAACCCTCATGCTAGTTCTTGGACAATCACGTCAATAGATTTTTACATCGTACCAGGCTCGAAGACAATCAATCATCAAGCAGAGAAAGTGCGCTCCTGAGATTTTCCAACTTTGAGTGTGCCTTTCAGATACTTGCTGTGGTTAGAGACCAAGACATCTGCTCAGTCCAGTATTCGGTACTGTATGATAGCAAGAATAATTTTACATGCCGTTTACCCAGGGACCACAGGGAAGGGTTAATTTACTCCATGAGATACTCTATAAGTGAATTTAAATTGAAAACGGTATCGTAAATTGCGCTAACAATAGTGCCTTGAAATGCCAAGCGATGCTTGGTCTATTTTTAAGTGACCAGGGGACCAACACCCAATAATTCTTCGACTATCAACCCTCGATTCCCAATCCATTGCCTGGCCTCCATGTTTCTATACATGGTTCAACGCTAAAGCAGTCGTGCGAAAAGAGCGTTGAGCTCTTCCATTTCAATCGTATTGACCCCCTGTTGAACGTGCACGACTTCACTTTCGAACGAGGCGTTCGCCTCTGGACCTCCTCCCCCAACGCTATGCTGCTTCCTAAGGGCGGCGTGACCTGGAAGTCGACAAAAGCACGCCTGCCACCTTATAGATCTGTCCTTCACTACCTCACTCGGCCTCGAACACTCTCTTTCGTCGCTCTAGCCGTGGTGGTATTGATACTATGGGGGGGCATAAGTACTTCGTCGCGAGAGATGCAAAGGTAATCTCGAATTCGAAGATTGGACTGCTGTGTGGTAGAAGGCTTACCATCTCCGCCTGACCGTTAGGTTCTATTGCTGGGGTCCCGCGAAAGCGCCAATGGCCATGACGACGAACGAGCAAGCACAGTGGCACGCACACTTACAGACCCCAGTGCTCTATAATCATCACGCGCCCATCGAAGTCGAGTCGGCATCGATACAGAGTGTCGATCTTAATGGAATCATGTCCACTCCCAGGGCTGCTGTCAACGAGGAGCGCGTTCTGATTCTGACTCCCCTGCGAGACGCCGCCCCCTACCTTAGCAAATACTTTGACCTTCTGTCTGAGCTTACATATCCCCATGATCTTATCGACCTTGCCTTCCTCGTAGGCGACTCCACAGACGATACGTTGGCCGTGTTGTCGGCAGAGCTGGACAGAGTACAGAAGCGCACCGATAAGATACCATTTCACAGCGCACTGATCGTAGAAAAGGATTTTGGAGCTATCTTCGGCCAGAGCGTCGAAGAGAGACACGGATTCAAGGCTCAAGGGCCTAGGCGGAAAGCGATCGCTAGGGCTCGAAATTACCTTCTCTACACTGCACTGAAGCCAACACACTCTTGGGTGTACTGGAGAGATGTTGATATCCAGGACAGCCCTGGTAAGATTTTGGAGGATTTCATGGATCACAACAAAGACGTCCTGGTACCAAGTATGTACGCACTTGTCATGCAACTGTGGAATTAGTACTGAAATTGCAGATATCTGGTTTCACCGATACGAAAATGGCCGTGATATAGAGGGTCGATGTAAGTTTTTGCCAGTCCATAGTCAAGGAAACACTAATAATCTATACAGTTGATTACAACTCCTGGATCGAGTCTGACACAGGTCGCAAGCTCGCAGACTCCTTAGATAAGGATGTGGTTTTGGCTGAGGGTATGTGCTGTATTTGTTTCCTTCAACATAAGGAATCGAATTTAATGTCAACGTAGGCTACAAGGAGTACAACACCAAACGGAAGTATCTCGTTACACTGGGAGATTGGCGGAATAACAAAGATGAGGAGGTGGAGTTAGATGGAGTTGGCGGCGTGAATATACTAGTGAAAGCGGATGTACACAGATCAGGTGGGTGGAAGCACATCGGGCAGATCCTCACAAGACATATGCTAATGGTTCGCCAAGGCATTAATTTCCCATGCTACGCCTTTGAGAACCAGGCCGAGACAGAGGGTTTTGCCAAAATGGCGAAACGAGCAGGTTACCAAGTTGTAGGACTACCGAACTACGTGGTTTGGCACATCGACACCGAAGAGAAGCGAGGAAATCTGGGTTCGAGACCGGCATATTAGCCGTCTTGTTGGTTCACAAGCTTTCTGTTTTACTAAGAAGGCAGTCTCTGCTACAATGACTACCAAGGCCAATTGTTCATGCTTGCAAGTGCGTTAGGTCGAGGGCCACAACAGTTGGGAACGGAGTCACAAAGGTAACAGGATGAAGGCCCACCGACCAGTCAGTTCATGGTTCCTTCCTTCAGGGAGGGCAGGGAGATGTAACAATAAGGTCGAGATATAAGCTTCCCCGAGCTCACTTCCAGGCGTTTGTGTGACCTGGCAGCTTGTACAGACTGGCTTTCTCATTCCCTGGGCCTCTTTGTTTGGTCGTGGTGGTTGAGAGGTAAACCCTTGCCTTGTGCGTTTTTCGAGACGTACATAGTCCTTTCGACACGCTGAACTGGCTCAATATTAGAATAGTGTATACCTGCTTCATTCACTGTTGTTGGTCAGCCAGGAGAAGCAAAAGGTGGTTTGGATATCCGCACGCGGTCATGGTAGACCAAATATGTGTCATGGTTCTTTCGTATATTGAGACTTCTTTCGGCAGTTGAAGCATCAGTGTACGGCTGAAAATCATAACTTTGCTCGAATGGTATGATGGAGGAGGCGTATCTCTCGGCACATGTTGATATTTTTCCGACAGGATTGCCGTAATGTGCAAACCAATTCAAGAGTCTCACTTCTTGTCGCTAGGTGATGATTTCCGATGATAATTAAAAGCTCTGTTCGGTTCTTCACCAGCCAGCCTAAACTGTCAGAGTCCGGCACTGTTGTTACCAATTCGGACGAAAATATGCCGGGGCTCCTGGAAGGAGAAGGCAGAATGGAGACAGACTGTTGGACGATACTCTGCTGATCAACCGAGCTTGAAATTTCTTCGAGCTGGAATGGTTTTTTGTCTGGACCGGCTAAGATTATGGACTCTCTACTCATAGTTGCCAGCCTCAAATTTCTCGTCGTCAAAGAACCTCGCTGAAATAGTGTTCCCGTTGAAGATCCTCCCTTCGAGAGCGTTCACAGCCTGCAACGGGTCAGCGCGCTGTCCAGAAATACACCTCGGATGGAACATACCCTCAACGCAGACAGCTGACTGGTAAATTTGACAAAGACTGGGGCCTTGGAGGCGTCGCTGCGATCAATGAAGACTCTCTCCACACGGCCGTACTGTCGCTGTGAGCAATTGCGCAAGAAGTGAGTGGATCTCCTGGTTATACTGACTTTGTTTCCACACTCCTCTCCAATTTCCTGCATCAGGCCGCCATCGCCTGCCCCTTCCATCTCCGCGTCTAGGTCCATGCCATCGACCATTCCCCGTAAAACGACCACTTCACTCATGACGCCAAATCTACCGTCTTCCGGTTCCGCGTCATGGCCGCCCTTCTTCTTACCTCCAATGATCTTGCCTCTACCACCTGGTCCCACAAAGCCTCCACCTTCCGAGTCAGGTTTCTTCTTCTGTTTTTCAACCTGTACACGCAGAGGATTGACAATGCCAGAGCCACTCGCACCAAGACCCAAACCCTTGCTCCATCCATACTTCGACATCAAGCGCTCCGCAAATCCTTTCTGGCCAGGCCGAAGAGACCGTGGAGCAGCATCCGACATTTCCTCTTCTTCTCTCAAGTCGATCCCTAAAGCAACTTCGAGCTCGGCTTCCGAAGATGGTATTTCGGATGGCGCGGCAGGAAGGTTGTAACGCACAGGTGCTCGGGATATGCTTGCGGGTGGCGGCGGTAGATTATTCAATGTCAGGGGTGGATCTGAAGCTGGTGGCGGTGGTGGCGGCGGTAGTGGAACAGGGAGCGGCTCAACTTGAGAAGCAGGCGGTTTATAGTTGAGAGACTCTGCTGGACTGCCAAATATTGGGAGATAAATTCGTCGAGCATAGACATCATCGCCAGTTGCATCATTCAGCACTTCAACTGATTGGGGAGCATGTTGCGATTTACCACCATCGTCGAACGATACAGGAGGCGCGAAAGATAAACCTGGAGGCGCGAATTGCTCTAATGGTATTCAGCGTGTACTGACACAAGAGATGAAAGAAACACACTGTCCAGCTGAGGCCTGTACTCATTGCCCGAACTATCTGAATCACTGTCACGTCTCTTTGTCAATCGATGTGCATAAAGCCTGTCTTTCCATTCCCTGATCTCCATGATCCTTTCATCACTATGCTTATAATCTTCATAATTATTGGGACGGGATGGATCGTAAATGTCATCCCAATTCTGAGGGACATGGGATTCTTCCTTATTCTTTTTTCGCTTTTTTCTACCGCCGCGCTGTCGCTTCTCGCTGCTATAGAATCCGTTGACATCATTGTCTTCGCCCTCTGCTGTCCAATCTGCAAGCGTAGTTTTCGCAGGAGGACGTGCTGTCACGCTTGCTGATTCGGATGGAACCACACCTGGCAGGAGAGTCGAAGGAGCTGCAGCCGGGAGTCTTGAGGTGGAAGACTTGGGCTTTGATTTCTGGGTTGACAAATGTGGCCTTTTAGTTGGTTGAAAGCGTAGAGAAGCTGTATGTTGCAAGAAAGCGCAAAGTGTGAGCGAAACCAAACGGCAGAATTGTAGCGACCTCACAAAGAAGCAGGCTCATATCTACCGGCATTTATCTGCTGCTTTTCTGCTGCTACTCTATCTTGTGGCAGGTCCTCTTGGGCAGGTTGCTTGAATACTACCGGGGCTCGTGAGATGGTGCCCGGAGTGGAATCCTTGTTGGACGAGGGATCGAGGAGGTTTGCATAGAGGGAAAGACCGGGTCGTGCAGGCCTGGCAGCAGGATCGGAAGGCATGATGAGACGAGATGATCAGAAGAGCAATCCAAGACTGCGTATCTCAATCAAGATCAATGAATGAGATGAACACCCCAATAAGCCTGGGACCGGACCGGCTCGTGAATTCTCCTAGTGGCCGTTGCCTGATAACATGGTAAAGTACTTTACCATGTACGGTATAGTACCTTACTGTAGGCTTGGCGAATGCTGCACCACTGGTAAAACAACTCTCGAACCTTTGTACCCTTGTACCCTAAAACCTCACCCCTGCAAATTCTTTCAGTCCAAAAGTGTACTCTTCCAGTTGCCTCCTTAGCGACGTCACTTCAGATAAGTGGAATTATTGTTGCTTCTAATCGACCTCAATTTTTAACTACTCGTTTTAGTACAAGTCTCTACGTATGTTTGTGCTATAGCTTTCTCATCATCCTGTACATAGCAGCATCAATGGCAACCTTGTCCACCACGCTTCCAACTACGGGGCACACGCCAGCTATCATTGTGCCCGGCAAGCCCGATACCCTTTCGATATCTTTCCAACAGCTCAACTCTCACGTCTTAACCTTCCAGAAAAATCTTGCACACCTCGGCATCGCCCCTCAAGCTGCCGTGTCAATAGCTTTACCAAATTCCTATGAGTTCATCGTCGCTTTTCTTGCCGCATCCTGGCAGCGAGCGATCGCCGCTCCTCTTAATCCAGCTTACAAACAAGAAGAATTCGAATTCTATATCGATGACCTCAGCTCTGCCGTCACTCTCGTTCCTCGGGGATCCTTTTATCAAGACGGACCCGCCGTGCGTGCAGCGCGAAAGTATAAGGCTGCTGTTGCTGAATGCTATTGGAACGGTCATGAGGTAGTGCTGGAAATTAAAGATTCGGGCAAGCTATCAGGGAAAGAGGGTCAGGAAGTCCAAAAGGCGCAGCCAGATGATATCGCGCTTGTTTTACACACAAGCGGTACCACTGGGAGACCGAAAGCTGTGTGTCCTGGATATAGATAAAAGCACAGCTGGTCGTTTTACTGACAGTCTTTTCAAGGTACCTTTGACTCATCGGAACCTAACAAGGACAATGAGTGCGTGATGGATTGATTACTTTGGTATGTGGATCGTGCAGTAACTGAACAGTACAGAAAACGTCCAAACCACCTACAAATTGACCTCGAACGACCGGACGTTGTTGGTCATGCCTCTCTTCCATGTTCATGGACTGCTCGCGGGTCTTCTAGCGCCACTTTTCTCCGGCGGATCTGTTATAGTGCCGTCGCGCTTTTCAGCCTCGGAGTTCTGGGACAATTTCATCACCTATAAAGCCAATTGGTATACAGCTGTTCCAACGATCCATCAGATTCTACTACGAAATCCAGTATGGTTTGCCTAACATCTCACTTTGTGGTCCGCACCTCTTCGCCGTGGCTGGCAAGACATGTTTTCGGAACAAGAAGATCTTTTTGTATCGTCTTTGCTCCCCAACGCGATTTCATGATCCGAGCTTCTATTGCCAGAAAGTACTTGCTGACCCCGGAAATTTTTCAGCCTCCGTCAAACATGCCTGAGATTCGTTTTATTCGGTCATGCTCGTCTCCTTTGTCTCCCAAGACTTTCTCCGAACTCGAAAGAGCTTTCAATGCCCCAGTCTTAGAGGCTTACGCAATGACCGAAGGTGCTCATCAGATGACATCGAATCCTCTGCCTCCAGCTAAAAGATACCCGGGAAGCGTAGGTATTGGCCAAGGCGTTGAGGTAAAGATACTTAACGCCTTCGGGAGCGAGGTCCCCCAGGGTGGTGAGGCAGAAATCTGCATACGAGGCGAGAACGTGACGAAAGGATACCTTAACAACCCCGAAGCAAACAAGACTTCGTTCACCCAAGATGGCTTTTTCAGAACGGGCGATCAAGGCAAGCAAGACGAAGATGGGTACGTCATTATCACTGGTAGAATCAAAGAACTCATAAACAAGGGCGGTGAAAAAATCAGCCCAGTCGAGCTCGATAATGTCGTGTCTCAGAATCCATCTGTGGCAGAAGCTGTCTGCTTTGCCATCGCAGATGAGATGTACGGGCAAGACATTGGTCTAGCGGTGGTGGTGAAAGATGGAGAGAAGACGACTCCTGAGGAGCTCCGCAAATGGATCGCGACCAAAGTTGCTAAATTTAAGGTCCCGAAACAGGTATGAGAAGTCCTCCCCTCTCTCTCTCACTCCTCTTTTTCACTCTCTCACTCAAATAACTCAAAGACTGACTGGCCGCAGATCTTCTTAACAGATAACATGCCCAAGACACCGACAGGAAAGGTTCAGCGTAGAATGGTTGCGGAAGCCATGCTTAAGCAGCAGAAGCCGAAAGCCAAGCTCTGATAGAGCTGTTGTTGCAATAGCTGGTGCGCTCAAAGCGTTAGGGGTTACGCAATTCAGGACACAACTGTACAGATGAGCAAAACCCCGTTTGAATCGTCACATTCCTGTGTAGAGACACAAGCTTGGTTGAGGTGTACACTTCCGCCACATTTAGATTAGTGGTGCAGTCTTACTTAGCTGAAATTTCCACGGGTAGAAGTTTGCGAGTCTAAGTCTATGGTGGACATTGACACCCTAAAGAGGTTGTCTAAAAGTAGACTTGAACTTATAATCGTCAGCGAAACGCTTAAACTATAAGGTCGAGCAGTATCTCGACATACCGGATGAATTTGTACTTTATTCCAGTCCCATACACCTTGTTTAAAATAAACGTCCTCTTGTAATGCCTTAATTACATCCTCCTTCGACTCGGCAAAAGCAAGCATTATGCTACCTTTGATCCTCGGGCCCTCTGCCTCCTTGATCACTTCTTCAAGAATGGCTCCTGCGAACTTCTGTCAAGAAAAGAAAAGGGCAAGACAACTAGAGGCTGCAAACGCATCGCTGAAGCATACCTCCAAGCTTCCAGAAGCCACTCTTTATGCTAGGGTACAAAGCGTTGAGGTGATCCCTAGAACAACGTTGGAGATCCGAGGTTGGCTCTGCAGCTTGGACACTTACGGGCGTACTTGCATCCTTTTCTGAAGCACTCCCTCATGATCTGGTAGTATCACGATCCATTCGTGTTTCTGAAGTGCTATGGCAGCTGAAGACATGTTGCGCGTAAAGGATGTAACACAAGATGTGGTCCTTGCCAGGATAGAAGAGCGATCTCTCTGCTGGAGAAAAGAACGAGGGATCGTTTTACAGTAGATCATAGCTTGAGATGCTCAGGCTGCGCCGTTATCTTAGACAGGTTTAGCAATTGATTCAGGCTGGCTTTACGCGTAAGCCCCCTGTCTACTTGACGCTGTCAGGACCGGTACAGGTGTTGTATCGATGTATGTATGTTGAATAAGATAACTATATGCCGAATAACTATACAGAAAGAAGACGTTAAGTAGTATATACCTTAGCGAATAGCTATGGCTTTGTTTACCGGTGGATTTACGGTTCCTGGACGATTTCTTTAAAGAAACGTATTAGTAAGCCACCTCCGCCTTTAGGCGATGAAGGTTTTTTACCGTTTCTAGAGAGTAGCGGTTAAATTTCGTAACATATTAGTAATTGATAGACTATATCTAATATAATTAGAGCTAGAGCTATATATAACTACTATATAAATAAATCGCGTATATATAATAGATAGAATATAAGAAAAGAACTCTATATAAATAAATATAGTATTAGAAACTTAATAGTATATATAATAACTCTATATTATAGTATAAAGAGAATACTATCTATATAGAATTATTATAAATATAAGTTTTATAGTAAGATAGAAAGGTCGAAAGGCCTTAATACGCTAAGCCTAATTGAGTTATCAGTATATATAAAAGATAAGATAGAGCTAAACTAGAAAACCTTGAATTTGTATGTGCAGCCAATCATAAATTCGGGTCCTATACGCTTTTTGGCTAGACCGGCTGAGTCATCGCGGGTAAATAAATTAGCGTCCGCAACCATCAAAATCTCGCCCTCCCGCGCCTCCTCATCAAAAATTAGGTGTACGTTATTGACACATAGAATAACTTTTTTGTTTTCTATTAAAACTTTAAGAATTTTTTTTTTAAATTATAGAACGAAATGTGGGCTTTTAGACAAAAAAAGAATTTTCAAATTTAGTCTTATAATTATTAAAGCGCAAGGAATTCAAATATCGCCCACCAAAGTTCGCTCGACAGCCGCTGCCGGACAGCCCGCTCACCAAAGATCGCTCACCAAATTTACTCGATAGCCTTGATCAAAAAAATGATTATGAATTTAATTCATAGGCCTTTACTCGTAATATAAATAAAATTATTAAAATCGTAATATTATCTTCTTCTTTAATTTAAAGCTTCGGCGACGACTATTATATAGTAGATGTTAATCTTATAAAAAATATATCTAAATATATATAAAGTAATATTCTTAAATATATTAACTTAGTATTTTATAATAGATTTAAAGTCTTCTTATAAGTTAATATAGTTATTATAAATTAGTAGCGCTAATAGAGAAGACTATTCTAAAGATCTTTTAAATAATAAATAAGAGCTAACGATCTTAGAGTAATAATAATAAAAGTCTACTATTAAATTCGAATATTTTACTATAATTATAAATAATTATTAGAATAAATTTTTCTTAATCTTAAGGCCTCTATATCTAATTTTATATATTAGATATCCCCTCTTACTAAGATAGTTAAGAAATTATTCTTTTATTTATTTAATTTAAATTAAACTATTTCTTTAATATCGTAGATTTTATTTTCTTTATTAATATCGATAAATAGTAGCGAAGACTTAATCTATTCTAATAATAGATTATTATTATTAAGATATAATAGCTATAAATAAAAGATAGAGTAAATATTATTTATAAAAGTTAGAAGTTCTAACTCGTAAGCGAAGTTATTTAAAGCTTTAATAATTTTAAATAATTTAAATTTTTTATAATTTAGTAATTTACTAGAGTATATAATTTTAATATTTTTTTTATTAAGTATAATTATATCTCTAACTTTAAATTCTAATACTAAAAGTTAATAATAATTTACTTACTTCTTTTATAAAACTTATAATTATTTAAATTAACTTCTTAAATAATTTCTTATAATATTTATCTTTTTAATAAATCTATTAACTAATTTAATATCTCTCTTTACTCTTTAATTAGCGAATTAATCTTAAAAAATAAAAGATTCTATTTTTAAGCGAGAAATATATTCTTTAATAAGAAGAAATAATAATATATTTAATAAGATATTCTTATCGAAGTTAATTTCAAACTCTACTATTAATAATAAATTTATTTAATTATCTTAATTATAAAAAATATTACTTTAAAGTAACGTTAGCGTTCTTTATTTATTTATTAATTTCGAAGTAAAATATAATAGAGAGTTTAAGTTTAATCTTAATTCTTTTATATAATCTTCTTTAGAAATATATTATAAATTAAATATCTCGATTAGAGATAATAATAAATAAATATTCTTTCTCTCGCTATATAAATTCGATAAAGACTTAAACTACTATCTTTACTTCTAAAAAGTCTAAAAGAATAAATTTCTTCTTCTTATTAAGTTTATTTATAATTATTATAATATATTAATAAAAATATTTATATCTAAGGTAAATTAGTATATATAAAAGAATAAGATAGAGCTAAGCTTGAAAATCTTGAATTTATATGTGCAGTTAATTATAAATTCGAAGTTACTACGCTCTTTAGTTAGATTAGCTAAGTTATCGCGGGTAAATAAATTAGCGTCCGCAACCATTAAAATCTCGCCCTTCCGCGCCTCCCTCTATTAAATTATAAGTATACGTTATTCATAATAGTAATAACTTTTTTGTTTTCTATTGAAATTTTGAATTTTTTTTTTTGAAATTTTGAAGCGCTATTTGCGCTTTCCGAATTTTTAAGAATTTTAAAAATTTGTCTTATAATCATTAAAGCGCAAGGAATTCAAATATCGCTCATCAAAGTTCGCTTATCAAAGATCGCTCACCTATTTACTCGATAGCTCTAATCAAAAAAAAATAATTATGAATTTAATTTATAGACCTTTACTCGTAGATAATAATATAATAAAGTTAATAAAAATATCTTATTAGTATTATTTAAGAATAAGAAGAGATTTAAATAGATCTTACTTATCTTCTTTATAAGTCTTAAATCTTTTATAAATATAATAACTCTTAATATAGCGAGTAATAAAATTCGTTATTCTTAGTTAATAGTAAAGTCTACTTACTCTATTATAAATTAATAATCTATTAATATAATCTTCGAATAAAGAGTTATAAATATCTCTAATAATCTTAATTCGTAATTCGAGAATATTTAATATATATAATCTATTATTAGTATATATAAAAGAATAAGATAGAGCTAAGCTTAAAAATCTTAAATTTATATATATAGTTAATTATAAATTCGAGGTTATTACGCCTTTTAACTAGACTAACTAAGTTAGCCTATTAGCCCTCTTAAGCTTTCTTATTAAAAATTTATATATAGAAGTTTTACACTCTAAAATAACTAGCTCTCTACGAATATTATTTCTTTATAATTTCGTAAATTATAGAGCTTAGTATACGCTTTCTAACGCTATAAAAATAATAAAGTTTAATCTACTATTAATAAATTAAATAGATATTTAAATATAATAAGTATAGTAGTTATACTAGACGCGTTTAAAATTAAATAATAATCTTTTCATCTATTTATATAATTATATTTCTTCTATAATTCTATTAATCTATTAATTATAAATAAATTTTCTTTTAATACCCCTCGCTTAAATATTACTAAGTATCTAAGATATATATTTCTTTCGCCCATTTTTTAAACCCCTTATTAACGCCCTTAAATTATCTTTTAATAAATTTACTATTACTAGTAATCGAGGCCGTAAGCGAGTTTAATAGCTATTTATTACTACTTATAAACGCGCTAAAAAACCCTTTAAAAGAGTCTAAATAAATATATTCTCCTCTATATACTTTTTTCTAAATTAGCAATAATATTTTCTAACCTAGCGATACTATCTTTTAAAACATATCTTTCTTCTTAATCTATTTTTTATTACTCTATTTTAAAGCCTTTTAGTTAACGCGTATTAAATCCTAAATATTATTAAGAAAAAACGAAGTTATAATTATTATTCTTTCTTTTATACTTCTTCTAAGTTAGCGATACTCGACTAGTTACTTAATTAATACTATCTACTCTATTAGCTTAGTAATCTACTTAGTTAAATCGTTAATTAATTACTTAATTATTTACTTAATTAGTTACTTAGCTAGCTATTTAATCTAATACTCTATAAAAGAAGAAGTAAGAGAAGAAACTATAATAGATAAATACGGAGAATACTATAAAGAAATTAAGCGATAATAAAATTATTATTATTAAGAATACGGCTTAGCTCTTTAAGATCTTATATTATATTAATTATTTACTTAGTTAATTACTTAGCTAGCTACTTAATCTAATACTTTATAAAAGAAGAAATAAGAGAAGGAATTATAATAGATAAATATAAAGAATATTATAAAGAAATTAAGCGATAATAAGACTTCTAATATTAAAAATACGGCTTAGCTCTCTAAGATCCTATATTATATACTCTCTATAATTCTATATTAAATTATTACTTAGTAAGCGAAGAATATTACTATAATTTAATTTATTATCTCTATTATATTAAGAAATAAAAGAAGAAATTATAATAGATAAATATAAAGAATACTACGAAGAATACTATAGAGAATATTATAAAGAAACTAAGCGGTAATAAAGCTCTTAGTATTAAAAACACGACTTAGCTCTCTAAAATCGCACGTTATATACTCTTTATAATTTCTTATTAAATTATTACTTAATAAGCGAAGAATATTACTATAAATTAATTTATTATCTCTACTATATTAAGAATTAATAGAAGAAATTATAATAGATAAATATAAAGAATACTACGAAGAATACTATAAAGAATACTACGAAGAAACTAAGCGGTAATAAGATTACTATTATTAAGAATACGGCTTAGCTCTCTAAGATCCCACGTTATATACTCTCTATAATTTTATATTAAATTATTACTTAGTAAGCGAAGAATATTACTATAACTTAATTTATTATTTCTATTATATTAATATAATATATTACTATAATAATATTATAAGAGAAGAATCTATTATTATAATTAATTAAATATCTATAGAAGAAATATCGAACGATATATATTTAAACGAATTGAAACCGTTCGATGTTTATAACTATTTCATTATTCGAAAGATTTCACTACGATAGAAGATATTATAGAATTCACATCACTAATTAATATATTATCTCCATTTCTTTCCGATATTTTAATACTTCTTATTATAAGAATATAGTTTTTCTCTATTTTTTATAGATAATTATTATATATTAGTCTTTTATACTCGATATACCTTTCTAATTAAACTTTAACGCGCTTTTATATATATATATATATCTATATATTATATAGATTAAATTAATTTTATAATAGTAAAAGTAGGTTAAAAACGTATAATAAGCGATTAGAGTTTAATTTGTACTTAGGGCTAAGGCTAAAATTCGATCTAACTTAGAAAAATCCAACTTCATAAATTTAATTCATAGGCCTTTACTTGTTAATATATAATAACTTATTATAAAGATAATAATTACTTAATTTCAGCTTAAGATTATTCTTAATTATTTTAAATAATAACTTTCTCTATCTAGATATCTTTAATTAAATAGTTTTTTAAATAATATTATTATAATTATAAGTATTCTTTATCTAATATAATAACTTAGAAATATTAATAATAAAGACTTCTCTCGATTCTTCTAAGAACTTCTCTTAAGAAGTCTTTATCGAGACTCTTAATAATAATTCTTTATTAAACTTCTTATTATTAATATTATTTTATTTACTAAGTTTATATAGTATTATAATTAAAGAGATAATACTTTCTCTTATATCGTTTAAAAGTATAATAATAAGATATATAATATTCTTAATATCTTTATTAAGATTATTATTTTTAAAAATTATACGATATTAATAATAGATATAATCGTTATTCTCATTTTTAAATAAGTTTTTTATTTATCGAATAAGGCTATTAGATTTAATACTTTATTTTTCTAAACGATAAATAATACGAAAGTTAAATTCGAAAAGAAATTTCGTCTATCTCGCTTAATAGGAGTTAAGTTATTTAAAAAATATAAAGTATTATAAATTCTTATAATTTAAAATAACTTTAATAGAATTCTCGATAAGAGTATTAGCTAGCTTAAAATATTATTTCTTAAAAATTTATATTATAATTATAAGTTTCTTATTATAGATATCGTAGTTATACTCTATAAAAAATATCTTTTTAAAGAGAAATATTATAGGTTTAAGTACTTTATCTTTATCTTTTTATAATAAAATAATAATAACTATAAAATTAGACGTATTTATTTCTAGTTAAATCTTTTTATTCGAATTAAAGTAAGTAAGTATAGAGTAGTAGTAAAAGCTTTCTTAAGTATTTTAAAAGCGAGTTATTTAAAATATTCTTAAGCCTATAAATAGATAAAGTCTTTTTTCTATTAAATACGAATAAGATTTATTAGAAATATAACGATTTTAGAGTATCTCGTAATAAACTTTTAATAGAAATTAGCGAATTTTAGAAATATTTATATATCTTTAATATATCTAAATTTCTTTTATTAAGTAATAATCTTAATTTTCTTTATATTTATTTCTACTTTTTTTTACAATAATAATTAATTCTAGATATTTAACTCTAATAATATAAAAATTATATTTATTAATATTAAGATAGAGACTAGCTTATTAAAGTTTCTTTAATATCTTTTCTATATATTAAATATATTTATCTTTAATATTATTATAAATAAGAATATTATCTAGATAGATAGTATAGAATATATTTAGATATTCATATAAGATATTATTAATAAATATCTAAAAAGTAATAGAGGTATTATATAACTCGAAAGATATTATTATATATTTAAATAGACTATATCGAGTAAGAAATATAGTTTTTTTTATAATTCTTTTTTACTTTAATTTCGTTAAAAGCGGCTATAATATCGAATTTACTATATATTCTTATCGCGTATAATTTAATAAAAGTCTCTTTAATTAATAAGAAGATATTTTAATTAGAAATAATAAATACGTTAAGAGCTCTATAGTTTATATATAATCTAAATTCTCTATCGAGTTTCTTTATAATTAAAACGAATATTATATAAAAAAAAGTATTTAATCTAATATAGCCTTTTTCTAGTATCTTATTAATATATTTCTTTATAATTAATATCTAATCTCTAAAGAGTTTATAAGCCCTTTTTAATAGTAGAATAACTTTTTTTTTAAGATATATTTTATAATTAATAAAGCGATAAAAGGGAAGTTTATTAATTTTAATAGAATTTTAAATATCTAGCTATTTATAATATATTATAAAAACTTATTTTTATAGCTATTTTATAATTAAAGATTTCTTTTTTAACTTATAAAAGAATTTCTTATAATCTTCTATCGTAATAGCGGCGATATTAATAATAAACTTTATTTTCTTATTAATAAAATTAGAAAGTTATTCGAAGTTTTAAAATTATATAATAATAATTTAAATTTTTAAATTTTTAATTATCTTAATAAAGATATAAGCGAAAATCTTTATTATATTCTTTTTTTTAAATATAATCTTTACTATATAATTTAAATTCTTTTTTAAAAACTTATTATTACTCTAGATAATAATAAGTTTATTATATAATAAATAATTAAATATATAGTAATCTAAATTAAATATAATAGTTTTAAATCTAAAGAATATATAAGAATTATACTATTCTAGCTATAATATATCTAGAATAATATTAAATTATTTTAATAAAATAATTAAATATCAAAGTTCTTCTATATAATCTTTTAAAGTAAGTTTTATTAAGACTATATATATAATATTAAGTATTAAATAAAATTTAATATTAATTTAAAAAGTATTTAGAAAATTAAAAACGCGATTATATATCTATTTATTTCTTTAATAGCTTTATAACTCTTAATAATTTAATTTATAAGTTATTTCTCGAATTAATTAATAGTAAGAATCTCTTTAATATTATTATATAGTCTATTAAATTTAATCTTCTTATAAACTCTTAATTTCTTCGCATTTTAAATAATATATTAAAATTAAAGTTATATTAAAAGAAATTAGCTTAGATATAAAGTTTAATAAACTATCTCTCTATATCGCTAAGCTTAAAAAATCTAAAGGTTTTTAAATATAATAGTAAGATATATATTAATATCTTATAGCGTAACGTTTTATTAAATTTATTAAAGTTAAATAAAAAGATTATTTTATTATTTTTATTTTAATTAAAGATATATCTAATATTAAAATTATAGAGTTTATTAATATTATTAAAGATAAAGTCGCTAAATAGAAGCTAGAGTATAAATTAATTATTAATATTATTTAAAATTATCTTAATAATAATTTATTAATAAATTTAAAAAATTAAATTAATATTTATCTTTTATAGAAGATTATTATTATTAATAATAAGTTTAAAGATTTTAATACTCTTAATAATTTCTATTATTAATTACTTAAATTAAATCTTAGCTAATATAAAGATATATTAAATTTTATAATTTATCTTAAAGATATTTATATCGATATTATTAATATATTATCTAAATTAAAATTAAAAATTAACTTTTTTATTTTTTTCTTCTATATCGAGTTAAATAAGATCTATAATATCTATTTTACTTATTATATTTAAAATTATAAGTCGATAAATAAAGTAAATATAATGTTTATCTTCTCGCTGAAATATATTATTATTTAATTTATTTAGATAATTATTAATCTATATTCTAAGTATATTAAATTTAACTATATCTTTACTACTTAATATCTTTATTATCTTATTTTAAATAACTTAAACTTTATTATTACTATTAAATTATAAAAAAAAGTTATATCTAATCTCGATAATTATATAATTTAAAAGTATATTAAATATTATATTTATTATAAGAAGTATTACTATATTAAAATAAAATATAATTAATTTAATAAAAAAAGTTAAAATAAAGATATTAGCGATAATAATAATAATAATAATAATAACAACAATAATAATAATAAAATAATAATAAAAAAATAAAATAATAATTTTAAATTTAATAATAAAAAGAATAAAAATAAAAATTATAAGTCTAATAAGAAGCGTTATTATAATTCTATTAATATCGAAAGAGAAACGTATATTATATATATAACTAAATTCGATAGTTTATCTATACGATAGACTTTAAATTATATCTACTCGTAATACTTTACTCTCTATTAAAACGCCTTTATTAAATATTATTTTCTTAATCTTATAATTAATAATATTCGTTTAATTAAAGATATCGTAGACTCTTTTCTTTCTATTAATATTAATAAAATATATTTTAATATTATTATCGATAATAAGAAGAAGAAATTAATTTTTATTAATATTCTTTATCTTCTCGAACTATCTCTAAATCTAATTTCTTAAAAATAATTAATATATAATAGCTTGTGTTAAGATAACGTAAGATTCTTAGAAATCTCATATAAGATCCTTAGGAATCTCATTTCTAAGGAAGACGTTTTCTAAGAAAGACGTTTCTTGAGTGATAAAAAGATGATGCTTCTTCTATGGGATCTGGTTGCCTAAATATATCTAATATATTAAGTTATATCAAGTTATACTATTAGCTTCTATCTATTAAGTATAATTTATAATATATATTAATAGAAAGAAAGAAAGGTAGCGTTCTCGCTGTAAGTAAAGAAATTCTTTTCTTTAAATAAAGAACGGCCTTTTTTTTAAGAGTAAGAATTTATATAAAGAAAGTTATATAAAGAAACTCATTTCTTTAAGTAAGTATAAACTTCTTTTTTATAATAGGATTCTTCTATAGTAAAATCCTTTTCTAGTAAGAATAGTCTTTCTTAAAAGACGTTTTACTAAGTAAGAAGTTGTATATTATAATGGGTAGTAGAAGAAATTAAAAGATTCTCTTTTTAAGAATAACCCAGCTTTCTAGTAGTAGTAGCTTAATTTCTAATAGTATTAGCTTTAGAAGTTAATAAAGTAAGTACTTTCTTAATCGATGCTTGTGTAGCTTTCCTAGCTGATACTTACGTAATTTTCTTATTCGATATTTATATAGTAGGCGGTATTTATATAATAGAATTCTTCTTTTCTCGATAATTTCTTATAGAATTAGTAGAAATTCGGGCGTTGTATTCTACTATAAGATTCTTTACTTCTAAGAAGCTATATAGTGGGTACTAAGTATTATACTTCTTATTACTATTCTTTTAATATATTAAATACTTAATATTCCTTTTAATTCCTCGTTTATTACTTAGTTTCTCGATTTTGAAAAGTAAAAATCTAATAGTAAGGTTTAAATCTATCTATTCTCCTTCTTTCTCCACTAATTATAGCGAATATAGTTTTCTATAATAAAGATCTTTAGCTTAGTCTAATATAGGCTTTAATTAAATTATAAATATTATAGAATAAATATATATAATACTCGAAAGATTTAATCGATATATAAAATTTTCAATTTTCTTTAATATTCTAAATAATCTAATTTTCTAATTAAAAAGTTTAAGATTAATATTGAGAATAGAGTAATTATAATATAATTTTAGATAAACTAATAATCTCTCGCGAAGATTAATAGCTTTATAATTATTATTATAGCGAGTTTTTATTATAATATTAGCGAAAGTAATAATATTATTAATCTCTTCTTATTTAAATAAATATAGTTAATTAAGATTCTCTAATAATAAGTCTATAAGTAACCCTAATATATCTTATATTTAAAATCTATAAGCGATTTTATTTAGTATAAATATCGTTAATATAATTAAGTTATTAAAATATATTTAAAGAAATAAAAATATATTTAATTAATTATTTATATTAGTAATAAGATAAAATTATAGAGTAATCTTAATAATCTAATTTATTCTTTTTAACTATTTGTCTATTTAAGGATAATAAATAATCGAAGTTACTATAATAGTTTTAAGCTTCTTAAAAATAGTTTTCTAGAAGATATTTATAAACTTAATATTACGATCGCTAATTACGATAATAAAAATACTCTAATTATAAGATATTAGAGTAATAAATAAAGTATTTATTTATTTATTTAATTATAATTTATTTATTAAATCCTAATATAAGAAGTTTTTATTAAAAGTAGTAGATAAAATACTTAGTTAATTAGATCTAACTATAGAGAGCATTATAAATATATATATCGCTAAGCCTCGGTAAATCTTCCTTACCTCGATAAACCTTTTAACTTAGTTAAATAATATATTTTAATACTCTTATATACTCGAAATATAACTCGAATTAAATAAGTATAAAAATAAAAAAATATCTCTATCTCTCTACCTCCCTTATTTAAGTAAATAACTATATTCGAACGTTAAATAATAAAGGTATATATATGGGAAAATTCCATTCACCTTATATAAAAAGTTTTTTTTTCTTTTTTTTTTGTCAAAAAACGGTTTTTTGGAAATTTTATTTTCAGACTATTTAATATATACTAAAAATCGATCGATTAAAAGTCGAAAGATTACGATATTTATAATAGAATAAGTAAGGTAAAAAGTTGAAATCTAAAAACGACTATATTACGTTTTAGATATCTAATCCTTAGTAATATAATAGTAATATACGCCTCATATATAATACGCTAATAAAATAAGATATAGATAAGAATATTCTAAAAGAGTTTTAAAGATTTAATAGTAGTAATAATAATAGCGTTAAAGAAATAGCTATTTCGATATAAAATAATAAGTTTATAGAGTGTTAAGCTTAATATAGTAGCTCGACGAGCGGCTTAAATAGATTATTTGAGATATAAAGATTAATTAGAAGTAAGCTTTCATATAAGTAGTAAGATCGAAAAACTTAATTTATTCGAAATTCATTCACCCCTTAAGATGCTAAAATTAACTCTTTTAATAATAATCTATTTACCTCTTAAGATATTAAAATTAACTCTTTTTTAATAATAAGCGTATCGCTAGAATACGAATTTATTTACCTCTTAAGATATTAAAGTTAACTCTTTCTTAATAATAATCTATTTATTTCTTAAGATATTAAAATTAACTCTTTTTTAATAATAAGTATATCGCTAAAATATAAGAAATAGTTATTCTATAAGCGAGATTTTAAATTAATAAATTCTTAAAAGAGCTTAAATTTATTTTTATATAGAGCCTTAGTAAGTCTATCAACTATCTATTTATTAGTAGAAATATATTTAAGATCTATATTATTATTAGTAATTTAATCGCGTATTTAATAATATTAGATATCGATATACTTAATATAATTATAATATTAAAAATTCTTTATTAAAGCGATTATATCTTAATTATTATTAAAGATAATAATTATTTAAAGTAATTTATTAAGATAAATTTAATTAAATAATTTTTAAAGCTAAATAACTTCTTTTATAATTTAAATTTAATTAATATATTTAATCTTATAAATAGATAATACGATAATAGCTTATCGCTTAAAAGATTAATTAATTACTTTATTTTCTAAATTATAAATATAATTTAAGATTAATCTATAAATATTATAATTATTAATTTAATCGAAGTTAATATAGTTAATTAGATCTTAAAGCGAATTTTTATAAATAAGATATTAATAAATAATTATTTTAAAATATTAAAAGATACGCTTAATAGCCGCGTAATAGATTTTAATAAAATTTAAAAAATATTATAAGATTATGTGAGAGCAATATGGAAATATAGATATAAGAGTAGTATATAGTAAAGATGGTTTTTCTTCTACTGAGAAGTAACTACTTATAATGCTAAGCTAAGGTTCTTGTCAAGGTATCTCTTAACAGATACAAAGGTATAATAGAACCATATATCTATATAGTCGCGACAGCTTACTATAACAACATACCGCCGATAAAAAAGCTTATAGCGACCTCGGTATATAAGTATAAAATATTATAAAAGCAAATATATTAGCAATACTCTTATATAGTTAATTTCTTTCTTCTAGATATTACGATCGCAATAGCTTACTTCGTAATAGACTTCGAAGGTTTAATTATAAAAGGTTTCTATAATATCGTTGGAGGTGATAGCTCTAGTAGCGAAGGTAGTAATAGTATAGTAGTATAATTAATTACGGAAGGCTTCTATAAATACGTTATTAATAGTGGAGGTAGTTGATAAGGAGGTAGTAGCTCTAGTAGCGAAGGTAGTAAATTAGGCGATATAGCGGTCTCGTAATCTTTTATTAATTTCGGAGTATCGCCTAGCTGCTTAATATTATATTATTAATTATACTTAAGATTATATTCTTTTTAATATACTAGATATTCGATTAAATAACCCTTATCATAACGTTTAATATATTTATTAAGTAAGGATTATAGTTTATATAACTTATAGTTATTAATATCTTCTTTTATATAAATAAAATTAAATTTCTTCGATAATAGTTTATAGAAAGAGTTAATATTAGCGAGCTATAGTTCTAGCTATATTATTGAGAATATAAGATAAACTCTTTAATAACTAGATATATTAAGGCGATACGCTTATTTATTTATTTTAATAATAATCTCGAAAAAGTCGATATAGCGTTAGTTAATTTTATTTATTTTAATAATATTAATAAATTATAAAATAGAGTAATCTTTATATAGACGTAAGAGTATCTTATCTTTTTTTCTAAAGTATATAGACTAGTATTTATAATTATAATAAAATTTCTAAGATATTTAGATAAAGCTTATTATATTAATAGCTTTAACTCTAGTAATAATATATATTTATTATAATAGTTTAAATAATATAATAAGATTAAAAGTTTTATTTAGAGGAAATCTATAAGATAACTTATTCGATAACTTAGTTATAATAGCCGACTACGTATTATTAAGTAGTACTTATATATATAAAAGAATAATAAGTTATATTAAAAGCTTCTCTAGAGTATATAAATAGAAGTATAAAGTAATTTTAGCTATCTAATTAATACGTTTACTACTATTATTTATTTAAGAATAATAGATAATAAAGTATAATAGTTTAACTCTTAATCTATCGAATATAGCTTTTTATAGCTTTAATAGAAATTTAAGATCTCTATTAGATAATAAAATCTTTAATATTTCTTAATTATTTATATCGAGACGATTTAATAAAGTAATAGTCTACTCTTTAATATCTTAAATAGATTTATTAGAAATATAAATAATTCGCTTTATAAATTTATTTATAATAATTATTATATAATTAAATTCCTTATTAAATAATAGTATAATAAGAATAAAATTAAATATTAAGATATAAAAAGATAGAATAGAACTCTTTATAGATTATAAATAATTATAAAACTTATAGCGATAAATCTATAATACTAAATACTTAGAATAATACTTAATATAATTATAAAAATACTTAAATAATTTTTATATATATTATAATTTAAAGATTATATTAAAAGATCTTTTAAAATCTGGATAATTATTTCTATAGGCGATTTCGAGAATATCTTTAATTAGCGATTAGAGTATATATAATTATTTTAAATCGATGAATTTATTCTTATAAAAAATAAGATTAAGATTTATAATATTACGAATAAAAGAAAATTTAGCGCTCTCGCTTTTAGCTATTAACCTTACGTTAATATCTATAATATTAATAATTCTTATTTAATATAAATCTATATCGTATTTAGTAAGAAGTTTATTACGAAAGACTTTATCTATCTCTACTACGATAGTAGAGTAATTATAAATATTATTATAATCTATTACTTATATAATATAAATATATAAGATGTTAAGCTTTAAGTAATCTTTAAATAATATTAATTTATCGATATTTATAAGACGTAAAAGAGTATCTAATATAATATATTTCTTATTAAGCTTATATCTTATATCGAATCGAAATTAGTAAAAGAATTAAGAAGTATATATAAGCTATATATTTAGTTTTATTATAAATATTATTAAAATAATAGAATATTACTTTATAATATCGAGAATAACTAAATAATTAGTTTAAATAATAATAAATTACTTAGATAACTCTATAAGATATCGAATCTTCTTAATAATCTATATAAATTCTACTATCTTAAATTTTATAGACTAATAATTCTTCTTAGCGAATATTAATATTCTTAATAAATATATAATTAGCTTTATAATAGTTCTAGATAGCTACTTAATATTAGCTATAATAATATATTTCTTTTTAATATAAAATATTTATATATCGAAACTCTATTCTCTAGAGATATTTAAATCTATTTATAAATCTCTATTCGAATTAAAGTATATAAATAATAAAAGTTTACTTAAAGCTTTCTATAAGCTTTAAAAGCTTTAATTCTTCTATAAGGTAATCTTTAATAGACGAAGCTTAAAGAAGTAAATACGATATAAATTATTTTTAATTAATATCTCTTTAAATAAGTAGGTCTTTAATACTTATAGAGAATTAGTAAACTACGCGTAGTAGTAAATTAAACTTTTTAAATAATCTATTAATTCGAGATAATATTTAAGATCTTCGAATATATTAGAGTAAGCGATCTTATTAATAATTTTTAATTTATCCTTAGCTATTACTATACTAAAAGAATTAATCTAATAATTTAATAAATTAATATTAGAGTATCTTAAAAAGGTTTTTATAGGCGCGATAATAATATTATATTTAATTAAGATTTAAAATAACTTCCGTAGATATACGATATACTCTTTTAAGGTTTTAAAGTCTAGTATAATATTATTAATATATATTTAAATAAAGTCTTTAATAGATTATAGAATTTTATTAATCTATTATTATATATAAGTTATAAAATTTATATATTTTATAATTAATATATTAAAAATCTCTTAATCTTAATAAGAAATTACGATAAGTATATAATAATAATTATAGTAAATAAGTTATTAATAGAAGAAAGATATTATATCGAGTATAGATAAATAGATATATTCTAGCAATTTTATTATAATATCTAATTATAATAATATAAGATATATATCTAAAATAATAAGATTATTAAGGCCTTTAATATCTATTATAACTCTTTTCTTTCGCTTATTATTTAATAGCGTTTTTTAAATTACGAATATAAGATAGCTAAATAAAATAGACTTAATAGTATATTTAAGTTTATCTTATTATTATAAATCGTTAAATATATTATTAATTACTTCTCTATTATTAATATCTAAAAAATAGATCTTTATACGATTCGACTTTAATAATCTATTTTATTAGTTATCGCGTAGCGTAATCTTTATCTAATTATCTTTAAATATCTTAATAAAGCCTTTATCTCTTTATAAGATAAGAAATTTATCGACTAGATCTATTAAGATCTAAGTGTTATACTTATTATCGTAAATTATAATATCGTTTAATAGTTTAGTCTTTCTAATAAGATTTAATTAAGATATAATAACGTTATAAATAAGCTATAAAAGATTATTAATTATACTTATTAATACTATTATAATAAAAATAATTACTCTTTTAATTTAATTACTTATAATAGATTTATCTATAAAAGACTTCGGCGAAGACTTTATAAAGAAGACGTTTTTATAATTAACTTCGTATAATATATTTAAACGAAGTTTCTTAGAAATTTAAATAATTTAATTAATTTTATTTTTAACTAGAACTTCGATAATATATAAGTCTATAAGATAAGTGTATAAAGTTAAGTTTCGCTATACTATTAATTCGAAAATATAGTTTCTCTTAAATAGTTCTTTAAAAGAGTTAATAAGTATTATAATATCGATAT